>NW_025319039.1:0-300000 GCF_017639315.1 Drosophila ananassae
TTGTTTCAAAGTGCAGTGGAATCGACGCATCCCAATCTAGCCTATAGAGCCATATTGAGCCGTCTCTGCGACAGGATCTTTCCTTTAATAAGTATAAGGCTCAATAAGCCAAGGGGGTCAAATAGCTTTGATGTCACCGAAAGAATATTCCGCTTAGTCGCCCTTCGATCCATGACTGAAGTATTAATTTCAAATCAAACTTCATTATCTTTGGAAACCCAAGCGATTCCTAATGATTTAGTCATCTCTGAGCCCGAAAGTGTTAATGGCTTAACGGTGCTCTCGGATGTAGTAACTTCAGGCGAATTTTAAAACCAAGCGCTTTTAATATGAGTTTCAAGCCGGGTTCAGGCTTAATTATCTTTAGGTCCTTAACGCAGCTAGAACCCATTAACATATCATTCGCAAAAGTCAGAACCATATTTTTTCCCTTGCTTTTGACTTTGTTTTTGATTTTTGTTTTTCCTGTCCATGCTCTTTGATTAGTGTGAACAACAATTCGTTATTTGTATTCTCTCTTTTTATTATTTATTTATATTATTTATTTATATTATTTATTTATCTTTAAGTTAACTTAAAAAGCTATAAATAAAACTGAAAAAAAACTAAACAAATGAAATGAAAAAGTTATGCAAATAAAATTACAAAAAACAAAATTGTAAAAACACAAATTGGTTATTAAAATAATATTGTTCATTAAATTTTAACAATGTTTTAAAGGTAGTACTTCAATCAAATTACACAGGCCGACAATTTCCAACTTTTTTTTCCTCCACGCATAATTTTACCTGCTCCATAACATTTAGGCCCCCCTGAACCAAAGTTCAGAACAAACATAGGTTCTATCACCCACAGTTTCCGCGGTACACCTAAGGAAGAAATTGATCAAATTTTACCATATATTGAATTATGTAGGCCGTGTAATGGCGATGACCATCATTGTTATTAGTAAATATGATTTTTGAAATATATGTGTACCAACTAAAATTAAAAAAAATGGTATCTAACAGTTACCATATCTTTGGAATACTCATCCAAAGTTGAAATCTCAGATTTTCTACATTAATTTTTGGTCTTTTATGATTTTTCCCCAAACATTTTTCTATGGAAGTTTTTTGTTTTCTTATTGAAATCAGTAGATTATACCATGTTTTAATTTTGGATTTAAGGAAAAACTCGAAATAATTTTATTGAATTTAATATAGGTGGTTAAACAATATTTTCGTCAATTAAATTGGAGTTTTTAATCTCATATTTTCAAAAAGTCATGGCTATCTACAATTTCTGTAAAGCTTTACTAAACAAGCTGAACCTGCAATAGATACGTTTTGAACATAGAACAGTTTTTCGCCACAAGCACATTACTAACAAAGGATTTCTTACGCTTTGGAGACTCATTTAGTAGCTGAACCTTACTATACTGTGAATCAATCGCACAGAGCTGGTCATTAAATATGGGAAAACCGAGGATTCTTGGCTTAACTGAAGCCCAGGGTAAACGGACAGGCGGGATCCTGCATAGCGAGGGAACTCAACCCCAATAGAGAAACCAATCGGGGACACCCCCGACGAACTATTTCTAAGTTCAAAACGTATCTATTCCAGGTTCAGCTTTACAGAAATTGTAGATAACCATGACTTTTTGAAAATATGAGATTAAAAACTCCAATTTAATTGACCTTAATATTGTTTAACCACCTATAATTAATTCAATAAAATTATTTCGTGTTTTTCCTTAAATCCAAAATTAAAACATGTTATGATCTGATTTTAATAAGAAAATAAAAATTTTCCATGGGAAAATGTTTGGAAAAAAATCATAGAACACCAAAAATTAATGTAGAAAATCTGAGATTTCATCTTTGGATGAGTATTCCAAAGATATGGTAACTGCTAGATACCATTTATTCATTTTCGTCGGTACACATACATTTCAAAAATGATATGTACATACTAGAAACAATGATGGTCATCGCCATTTCACGGCCTACATAATTCAATATAAGGTAAAATTTGATCAATTTCTTCTCTTAGGTGTACCGCGGAAACTGTGGGTGATAGAACCTATTTTTGTTCTGGACTTTGGTTGAGGGGAGCTTAAAGGTTATGGAGCAGGTGACACAGGCTGTTGGCCTGTGTTATTATAGTCAGCCACTTGTAAAATTTAAATAATTTATACCTTGAATTTGTCATAATTAATTTTTTTTCTAAGACCCACTCAAAAATAATTTTAAAGTTTTATGCGAGACGAAATTCTTCTAAGTTCAGTTTTTTTTTATGCAAAATCATTGTTGAAACAATAAATTTTCCTCATTTGGGTGAACTCAAGCAGCATTGTGCAGTCTAAATAATCTATGCAGACTCTACGAATATCAAGGTGGAACGCCAATGGTGTCTCACGGCATAAACTAGAATTGTCACGATTCTTGATCGATATCCATATTGACGTCATGTTACTGGTGGAAACGCATCTTACAAGCAAATACAACTTTCAAATCAAAGGCTATACAATCTACCGCACAGATCATTCAGAGGGGAAAGCTCACGGCGGAACTGGAGTTCTAATCAGAGAACGTTTAAAACACCATTTTCACAAAAGGTTTGAATCAAACTTCTTGCAGGCCACATCGATACAAATTCAGTCAAGAAACGGAAGCCTTTCAATCGCTGCCGTTTGCTGCTCTCCTCTTTTCTCAATCTCGGAAGGACAATTTATGGACTTCTACAATTCACTTGGGGATCGTTTTATAGCCGCAGGAGACTACAACGCCAAACACACGCACTGGGGATCACGCCTAGTGATTCCCAGAGGAAGGCAATTTTACAATGCAATTATAAATGTAAGAAATAAACTGGACTATGTGTCTCCAGGAAGTCCCACATACTGGCCAACCGACCTACGCAAGCTCCCAGACCTTATTGAATTTGCGGTGACAAAAAACATACCTTGCAATCTAATAAGTGCCAAAGCAGTCCCGGACTTATCATCAGACCACTCGCCTGTGCTTTTAAGGCTTCTTCAAAGCCCAGAAATAACGGAACACCCCCTCAGCCCGATGTCGCCAAAAACAAACTGGCTTAAATACAAAAAGTACGTGCATGCCCACATAGAACTCGCCCCGGGAAGTTTAACATGGAATTGGACATCGATTACACTACGACCGCCCTGGAAGAAGTACTCGTTGTGGCAGCCAAAATCTCTACTCCTCAAGGGAAGGAAGTAGACCGAAACAAATACCACAAATCTAATCAACAAATTGAACAGCTCGTGCGAGAAAAGAGGCGCACGCGTCGTGATTGGGAAAACAGCAGATCACCAGCTTCAAAGCAACGCCTTAAGGAAGCAACACGATCACTCGACCAGGCTCTTCACCAACAAGAAGAAAATGCACAGCTGAGGGACATCCAGAATCTTTCACCAACAAGCACAAAGTATCCTCTGTGGAGGGCCCACCCAAATCTCAGCGCCCCAATCGAAACGACCACCCCGATAAGAAACTCTTCCGGATGCTGGGCTCGCAGCGACGAAGACCGAGCTGAAACATTCGCTACACATCTCGAAAGTGTCTTCCAGCCAAACCCTGCCTCAAATTCATTCCTTCTGCCAGTGGCTACCCCTCAGTCAACGGCACCTTAATTTCGCCCGAACGAAATCGAAAAAGTCATAAGAGGGCTAAAACCAAAAAAGGCTCCCGGTGGTGATTTACTGACGCCAAAGATGCTGATCGAACTTCCAAAATGCGCTATAGAGGACGTCTGCAAACTATTTAATGGTATCATTAATCTTGGCTATTTCCCAAGAAAGTGGAAGAAATCCATCATTATAATGATACCGAAGCCTGGAAAAGACCACACAACACCGTCATCGTACAGACCAATAAGCCTTCGATCTTGTTTGTCTAAATTGTTTGAAAAATGCTTGCTAATTAGAATAACACCACATCTGGAAGCATGCCAAATTATCCCACCCCACCAATTTGGCTTCCGCAGAAACCACGGAACCATCGAGCAAGTGAACCTTGGTATGTTCGCAACGAAAACATCCATCGGGATCTGGGCATCCTCGCAGTGAAAGACAAAATTCAGAAGCAAAAAGAGTCCTACAAAGAGAAACTATCTTCGCACCCAAATCCCCTCGCTCTGGGATTGACTCGGGTTTCTAGCAGATCCCGCCTGCGACGCAATGACCTTCCAACCCAGCATTCGATTTTTAGGGCCGTCTAACTCTGTATCAGTCAGCATGACTGTTAGATAAGTTAAAAATATAAGATTTGATACATCTCCCGTTAGTCTCTCAAAGAGAAGATTCGAGAAATAAAAACAAAGGAAAAAAAATGAGTTTTATTCTGACATGTAGGTTCCAAGGATGGGCACTTATTTATGAATTTGGAGCAAAATGGGTTTAATGTTTAAGTCTACTGTCGTCGATAAAGGCGTGTGAATGGCTTATGTCCATGTTTATGTCTGGATGCCAATGATATTGGAATTGGAAAGAGTTTGTATCTAGCCTATTTTAATTTGTCCTACAGTAGGCTTTGGAATGTTGTTTATATATGATTTGATAGGTAGCAGGGTATACTAGTTTTATGGAGGTTTCGTTATCTAGGGTATTTGCAGATACATCGAGTGTATTTGCAGATACACTACTTGCATACTATACATACATACACATGTACATACATACATATTTTTCCTTTAACACCTATTTACCCTTGTTTTGATGAAAAATGCGTGAGCGTTTTTTCTGGATCTTTGGAATGACACGTATAGGTAGTATGCTTTTAAACTAAGCACTAAACAAGCCAAACTATAAAATGTAACTTGTGTTGTTAAAAAATTATGAAGGTTAAATTAATTTATATTTAAGAGGCTCTATCCTGATGACGCACTTTTTGCATATAATTATTGTATCACTTTAGTTTTTCAACGGAAATATATACAAACTCTATATTTCTATCTTTTTTTAGAATTAACCAAATTATATTGAAGTTATATAGCTCTAGTTAAGTAGTTAACATAATATCTTACATTGAATGCTTGACCTCAGGGGGCGCTTGCCGTGTAGGGGTTAACTAGTACTGTCCGGACTGGAGACAATAGCCACCAATAACACAGCTATAGGCCGAATGCTCGTGCAGATAAACACTGCACATTTTCAAGGCCAATATGAGTTTCGTTCTTTATCTTTTTCTTTATGGTGTTTTTTAACACGTTCAATATTGCAAAGATATCCGTCCCCAAAGATAGATGGCATAGATAGCAGCATAGCGTTAAAATTCACTTGGCCACGCAGAGCTGGACCACCAAATAGTTAGAATAGCAAGAAGAACATAGACGTGGATCCGTTCTTTTTTTTAAATGTTACAACCTGTGAGGGTGATTTTCACGAGCAGGATTTAAGACAAAACAAATCGCAGTTCCGTCCTATTGTCCAAATTGCAGTGATCTCCAAAAATGCATGCTTGCCACCCCTTTCTTTCCCATGCAATTATTTAAACCCGTTAAAGCTCCCTAGAATATGCATATTCAAGTAGGTTTGGTTTAGGCATCAAAGATAAGCCCAGCTTCACTTTTGAACCATACTTGGACTCTCGCGGATGGTTAATTAAGACCAAAGATTTGTACTTTACTGTTTGATTATCACCTCAATCAACATATTTAAATCACAAGTGAATTTATTGTGAATCCAGTTAGAATAAACCATATGCGAGTTTCAAGTGCAATTAAGAGTTGCCTTTTAAATTCTTTAAGTTGGCTCGGCCAAATCAGGTGTATTTCACAGATACAGATATCGTACAGCATAGATCTTACAGCATAGATCGTACAGCATATACCGTACAGCATATACTGTACAGCATATACCGTACAGCATATACCGTACAGCATATACCACACAGCATAGATCGTATAGCATAGATCGTACAGCATAGATCGTACAGCATTTACCGCACAGCATTTACCGCACAGCATTTACCACACAGCATAGATCGTATAGCATATACCGTACAGCATATACCGTACAGCATATACCGTACAGCATATACCGTACAGCATATACCGTACAGCAAATACCGTACAGCATAGATGGTGGCCTGGTATTTGGCCGAGCTTATATAAACATATACATAAGAAAGAAAAAAAGACGCCGATAGGAGAAAATAACGCTGCAGAGGATCGTTTTGGAGGAAATGTAACAAAGTTTCATATAAAACTCACCCCCCTGCACGTCCCTGATATTACATAAGTAACACAAGGTTTCCCTGAGGCTTGCAATCAACCCTCCCTTTACTCTCGCCTAAACTCTCGCCTAAACGCTCTTGAGGATTGAAGTTCTGCTCTCTACCATGCTGCGGCCATATATCCCCAAGATAAGAATCTCTAACAAAAAATCTATAACTTGTAACGCACACAGTTTGGTTCGCAAATTTAGGTCTGCCACTGTAGAAAAAGTAAAATTGTATAGAATTTTGAATCATTATTGTTAATTTCTTTTACTTATAAGTTTTCCAAATGTTGCCTTCGTGAATTAATCATGTACAACATCTTTTATTATTTACATTTATATATAACTTATTATGTAGTAAGTCTTTGATTTAGAATATATAAATAGCTGCATCGGAAGTCGACAGGCCTGCTGACCTCGAGGGACGAGCTGTAAGCACGACATAGCCGCAAGACTTTAAAGAATATGTTTTAGAATGAAATATAAACCAGATATATGTATCAAGATATATAAGACACATCATTTAAGTAAAGTAGATTATATTTCTTAATTTGTAAATTCAAATCAACGTAAATTGCTTAATAGATTGCTGTAAGGCTTTTACTATGATCTAATAATATTGATTAGGAATAATTAGGAATTAGGAAAAATGAACCAAACGCTGAAATGCCTATGTTAAATATATTGAAGTAATGAAGATATAATGAATCGCGTCTAAATATTTTAGTGGGGTTTCCAGAGACAAGCTAACGCAACAGGGTAGGGCGGGTAAAGAGGAGATCTATTACACTTGAGTTCTCCAAGCTGGTGTCCTCTTTCTCTATTCCCATGGGGAATACTATGGGGAACCGAAGCAAAAATAACAGACCTTCACACATGCACTGATGTCAATTGAATTACTAGATATTTTTTGGGCTCTGGCTAATCTACGACACTACCTGTTCGCGGTTAGTGATCAGATCATTTTTACAGACTACCAGTCACTAACATACCCAGCATCGTACTCTAGTCCGCATACCAAAATTAAAAGATGGCAAAGACGCATTGAGGAAACAGGTGTCAAAGTCTTATCACAAATAACATTGGCCTAACATGGTCTTGTGTCGCTTGAAGAGAGATTGAGACAGAGATGCGTCTCCGTTACGAAGCAGCCGAGAAATGGTTTTCTACATGCCAGAAACAATTTTCTGCACTTATTTATTGGGTACCCCTACTTCCCAAGCGATACACGCGGATACTTTTTCATGTTACACCCATAATTAGGATAATATCAGAGTCATTGACTAACGATAAGACATACTTAATAGCCTCAAGCTGGTGAAAATAAACAAACTTATCTTATGTGTTTTTTTCCAAAAATCACACTGTGGATGACTTCATAACTATCAAATCGAACTCAGTAGACGTGACTGTCGTCGCATGCAGACGTGTTTTTTATTGTGCTCCGGGAAAAAATATTCAATAAAATCATAAAAGTGTAGTGACTGGTCTAAGAAATCTACAATAACGCGAAAAGACGCTTTTTGCGATGAAATCGCTAATGTTTATATTGATTAATTAATTAATTAATTAATATAAAACACAACTCTTAAAACTCAAACTAAATCAATCTCGACTGCAATGAGCTTAAACGACGTTCGCACACAACGTCAACGTGAGCAAGACGAGAGACGGCTCTCAGTACAAAGAAACAACGCGTACTTCTCTTTTAAAGCAACCGAAAACCATGCAAGCTCTGATCAAGCGCGGTCAATTACCCCCAACTTGACCGAATTCTTAAACGTAGAGAGCGAGAGAGCGCATTCCTGCTCCCCCTCGATACCATCGATGTCTTTGCAGCCAAAGAGTGCAGTAACTAGCACCTCAATTTCTTTGACAACGTCAACAGTAACAACAACAACAACCGCAACTGTATCAACAGCGCGTTTAACGACGTCATCAGCTAGCAGCGCAAATAGTAATACGTCCGCGCTGCCCGAAAACCAAAACAAAAACAACGACTATATTAAGCCGGCTGTGCAGACTGGCATGGATCGCTACATCCAAATCAAAAGGAAGCTGAGCCCCCTCAATTCCAAACGCAAAATAACCCGTGGCAATGCTAGCCTAGCAGCAAAAGAAACGCCCATTAACTCAAACCGATTTAAAATCTTGGCAGACGCCGATGAGGTGGAGGCGGGCGAATCCACTGAAGTTGAGAAAAGGAAGCCAAAACCTCCGCCTATCTATATACGCGAAAAAAGTTCCAATGTTCTTGTCAACAAAATTATTGCGCTTATTGGTAAGGATAACTTCCACATAATACCCCTTGTAAAGGGCAACATTCAAGAAACAAAAGTTCAAATGAAGTCTGAAGATAACTACAGAGTATTATCAAAATATCTAACCGAGAATAAAAAGAACTTTTACACATATCAGCTAAAAAGCTGCAAGGGCCTGCAAGTCGTACTTAAGGGCATAGAGCCCGAAGTAACGCCTGCAGAGATAAAAAAGGCGCTACAGGAGAAGGGTTTTAGCGCCAAGACAGTCTTTAATATCCTTAACAGGGATAGAAAGCCGCAGCCACTCTTTAAGGTTGAGCTCGAACCAGAAACCAAGCTCCTGAAGAAATACGAAGTGCACCCAATATACAATCTTCAGTACCTGCTGCACCGCAGAATTACAATTGAGGAACCGCACAAACGCAATGGCCCGGTACAATGTGCGAACTGCCAGGAATATGGCCATACAAGGTCATACTGTAAACTGCGCCCGGTGTGTGTAGTTTGCGGAGAGCTTCATGACTCCGCACACTGCCCAGCGAGCAAAGATGACAGCAACTCGAAAAAGTGCGGCAACTGCGGTGGCAACCACACTGCTAATTATAGAGGATGCCCAGCCTATAAGGAGCTGAAAAGTCGCATCCACCAGAAAGGAATAGCTGCCCGCACCCAAAATGGACAGTTCACGGCGTCCAGATCAAACCCTGAAGTCTTCTTCTCGACTGCAGCTAGATCCTCACTAGGACCCATTAACTCTGACAAAAACGTGACATACGCAAGTGCCTTAAAATCAGGACAGGCGACACCTGCCTCAAGAATCTCATTTCTGCAATCAGCATATCAAGAACCGAACACGGCTCAGCAACATCAACCAACAGAGCAGCCAAAAAGCAACTTTGAAGCTATGATATGCAGCCTACAACAAAGCCTGACGGAATTTATGTCGTTTATGCGCACAACTATGAAAGATTTAATGCGAAACCAAAATCTATTGATTAAAATGCTGGTTTCACAACAATCCAAATAATGGCTTTCCTACGGATATCTACGTGGAACGCTAACGGCGTTTCGCAACATAAACTAGAGTTAGCTCAATTCCTACTCGACAATCATATCGATGTAATGCTGCTTTCGGAAACACACCTTACAAACAAATACAATTTTCAACTATGAGGATATTCATTCTACGGAACAAATCATCCAGATGGTAAAGCACATGGTGGGACTGGAATTCTAATCAGAAGCCGCATAAAGCACCATTATCAAAACAAATTTGCTAAAAACTACCTACAGGCCACATCTATAAATATACAACTAAATACTGGCAACCAACTTACACTAGCCGCCGTATACTGCCCCCCTCGCTTCAATATAGCTGAAGATGAGTTTATGCAGTTTTTCAACACACTTGGAGACCACTTCATAGCAGCAGGAGACTACAATGCCAAGCACACACACTGGGGATCCCGTCTCGTGACTCCAAAAGGGAAGCAGCTCTATAATGCAATTATCAAAGCCAAGAACAAGCTCGACTATGTTTCTTCTGGCACACCAACATACTGGCCGGCAGACCCAAGGAAACTACCAGATTTAATAGACTTTGCGATTACCAAAAACATCCCTAAAAATCTGATAAGCGCCAATTGCCTATCGGATCTCTCATCTGATCACTCGTCTGTCCTGTTTATTCTACTGCGACATCCAGGAACATTGGAACAACCATTAAAATTGACCTCACAGAAAACCAATTGGGTTAAGTACAGAAAATATATCAGCTCACACATTGAGCTAAGTCCTCATCTCCACGATGAAGCCAACGTAGACAGCTTTGTTAATTCACTTGAGTCTGTACTCGTCTCTGCAGCTCGAGCCTCAACATCGCAAACTATAAATACACAAAGCAATAAAAAGACAAATCTACAAATCGAACAGCTCGTCCTCGAAAAGCGGCGTTTACGTCGCGAGTGGCAATTCCACAGATCGCCATCTGCTAAACAAAGCTTTAGACATGCCTCACGTCAACTTACTAAAGCCCTACAGCAAGAAGAAGATTATGTCCACCGCCGCTATATAGAGCAATTGTCAACTTCTAGTACAAAACACTCACTATGGAGAGCTCACCCAACTCTAAGCTCACCGAAAGAAACCGTGATGCCTATTAGAAATCCCACAGGAGGCTGGGCGCGCAGCGATGCAGACAGAGCCAGCACGTTTGCCAATCACCTTAAAAATATCTTCCAACCAAATCCGGCCACTAGTGCCTTTACTTTGCCGACTTTACCATATGAGCCTCAGCTTCAACATGAACCAATCGAGTTTCGCCCAAACGAAATCGCTAATATCATCAAAAACCAACTAAATCCGAAAAAATCACCAGGCTGCGACCTCATAACTCCCAAAATGATCATTGAGCTTCCATATTGCGCCGTCTGCACTATCACCCAGCTCTTCAATGCCATCGCAAAACTTGGCCACTTTCCAGCGAGATGGAAAAAGTCAATTATAATAATTATAGCAAAGCCGGGAAAAGACCACACAATTCCCACGTCGTATAGACCTATAAGCCTACTTTCATGCTTATCTAAACTCTTTGAGAAATGCATTCTGACTCGAATAAACACATACCTAAGGATCCAGGAAGGAATCCCGTCACATCAGTTTGGGTTTCGTGAAAAGCACGGAACAATTGAGCAGGTCAACCGGATAACAGCAGAAATTCGGAATGCATTCGAAAAACGCGAGTACTGTACCGCAATATTTCTAGATGTCTCTCAAGCATTTGATAGAGTCTGGCTAGAAGGTCTAATGTACAAGATCAAGACAATGCTCCCTTGTAATACCCACAAGCTTTTAGAGTCTTACCTTTACGACAGAAAATTTGCTGTGAGGTGCAACACAGATATATCTGACGAATTCACTGTTGGAGCCGGAGTTCCTCAAGGAAGTGTACTCGGACCAACATTATATGTTCTCTACACAGCAGACATCCCGACAAGCACACGACTAACCACATCTACGTTTGCTGATGATACAGCTATTCTTAGCCGCTCAAAATGCCCGATGCAAGCAACTGCGCAGCTAGCTCTTCATCTGGTGGATGTTGAAAAATAGCTATCAGACTGGCGAATTAAAGTAAACGAACAAAAATGCAAGCACGTTACGTTCACCTTGAATAGGCAAAACTGCCCCCCCTTACGCTAAACAACACCCTACTCCCGCAAGCAAACGAGGTAACATATCTAGGAGTACACCTCGATAGAAGACTCACATGGCGTCGGCACATAGAAGCTAAAAGAACCCACCTAAAGCTAAAAGCCAGCAGCCTTCATTGGCTTATCAACGCTCGGTCTCCCCTTTGCCTTAAAAATAAAGTCCTGCTGTATAACTGGGTACTTAAACCTATATGGATGTACGGCTCCCAGTTATGGGGGAATGCCAGCAATAGCAATATTGACATAGTCCAGCGAGCTCAGTCGAAGATCTTGAGAACAATCACCGGGGCACCGTGGTACGTTCGCAACGAAAACATACATCGCGACTTAAACATTCTTCCAGTCAAAGATGTAATCGCAGAACAGAAGGAAAAGTACTTTAGCAAGCTATTGTCGCACCCTAACCACCTGGCGAGAGGTCTAACAAGGTTGAGCAACCAATCACGACTTCGTCGCAATGACCTACCCACCCAGCGATCGTCTTGAGGAATGCGCAACCAGAATGCAGTCTTAGTCTACTGTTAGTTAAATGTTAATGTTAAAATTTGAAAACTTATTGTTAGTCTCAAAATTAAGAGAAGATCCAATAAACAAAAGCAAAGTTTAATAAAAAAAAAAAAAAAAATCTTATGTGTTTTTCCAAAAATCACACTGTGGATGACTTCATAACTATCAAATCGAACTTAGTGTGTTTTGTTTAAGATCATCACAAATTATAAGCGAAACATCTGGTGTCCCGCAAGGCAGTCACTTAGGACCTCTTTTATTTGTCGTTTTTGTTAACGACTTACCGAATGTCGTACGTAAGCTATGCTACTAAACTGATATATGCTGATGAAGCTCTGTTTTTCTTTCTCAGATCTCTTCCTACATCTGCAATATTAATTCAAGTTTAAGGTTATGAATTGCAGTGTGCCTCTTGTCATTTCGTACTCACTTGGGTATTACGCTTTAGATCGCATTTTGCTAATGAACGATCTTGGAGTCCTTTTCGACCACAAGCCGTCGATTAAGCCAGAGGATTAATTGCTTCAATAAAGCGCTGGTCAAAAGAGATTGATGATCCCTTCACCACTGTATGTTTCTTTAGTTCGACCGATCCTTGCATACTGTCATGCGTTTGGAGTCCGCAAAACGCGTCTCATCAAATTAGTGTTGAATTTGTGCAAGACCATTCGCCATTCGTGACGAAACGTGGTGTTTCCAAGATGATCCCGAAGTTTCCAAGATGCACCGGACGAATCAGAACTAAAAAAATCGTTTGACCAAACGCTTTGAAAGCGTAAATGGCCATTCAAAAGGATCGCATCGAAATATTGGAACCCTCGTTGGACATACTTTTGGATCGTACAAGCTTTATTGAAGCAGAAGTCCTATTTACCATGGAACACTCTGTGATACACTCTGTCGGGTCAAGCAGCCGCCGGAAAGTTTGGCCGGCAACAGTTTATTGAATTTTTTTATCTTTTCTTTATCTTCGTCTCTATTCACGTCGCCATCTTTTGTGCATTCGATCGGCCACCTGCATCTGCCGTCATGCGCTATCGTTGTCTCGCTCTCTCGCGGTATTTCTCAGTCGTCAACCCTATGCAGTCACATTCATATGTCATACGTTCTAAAGCCTAGATCTGGAACATTAAATAAAGCTCCCGAAAACGCTCGGTAACTGAACATTAGTGAACCCCGACGTGATTATGCTTGAATTATTTTCCATTGAAAATTTGAGCTGCGCGGCTTAAAATATATAAACATATACAAATTAAAACATTAAAAAACATTATTCGGTTTGTGATTTGTGCGCGCAATATAAACATCTTTTGACATACATACATACGCTGTTTGAAGAGTGCTACAATCGCTCTTACATATATAGTACCCCGTTATAAAGGAGTTTCACTGGGCGTCGTGAGCTGACAATAAATAAACGAATTAAAATAACTATTGTGTTGCGAAAAGGAATCCGTTTTTCGAGTGTACCTCTCCTAGAAGGAAAGTATTTCTGAGCCAATGTGCAGTTGTCCTTTTTGAGGACCTTCAGGGATTCCTGTTCTCCTTGAAAGCAGTGAAGACTTTTACGGAGGCGATGATAAATGTGCGGCTTAGCGAATTGGAAGGCATCGTCGCGGATTTCAAGAGCGCACACAAGGAGCTGTCCGAGCTGGATGTTTCAAAACCCAGGAGCGATCTGCGCGTCAACTTCAACGGTGCGGCGAGGGAGGCACGATTCAACCTGGACCAGGAGATTATGCGGCTCTCCAGTTATAATCTCTGCCGGCGAGTTCGACACTGATCAACGGTACTTCTGCCACCAATTTTGATGCGTCATTCGGCAGATCTTTCCAGGCTTTGCCGCCACTGCCACTTCCCACTTTTAGTGGAGGTTATGCGGAGTGGCTTGAATTTCGGTCACTATTCTCGACCACACATCCCATTCATAAGTCGGGTCGAGAAGTTTCAGCGGTTGCGCTCCTGCCTTCATGAATCTGCCTTGGAGAATTTCGATTGTTGGAGCTCACGGACAAAAATTATGACGTCGCATTGGAGCTGCTAAACAAAACGTTTAGTAAGGTTTAGTAAGGCACCCTTATTTTTCAAGCTCATGTTAATGACATAATGCATCTGAGGGCCGTAAAATCCGCATCGGCGACGAGGCTTCGCGAGCTTTCGGATAAATTTAATTCGCATATGCGAGCCCTGTCAAGCATGGGCACAACGAAGCAGATTGCAAGCTGCATCATAATCCAAGTGCTGCTGCAGAAGGTTGATGATGCCACGCAGTCTAAGTGGAAGGAAATGCCAGCTGACTCGGATTCCTTGGTTTCTATTCCAAAGTGGGAGACTATCACCAATTTCCTTGAGCAGAGATGCCGGAGTTTAGAGAGCATGGATTTGCCGACGACATCACATGCTTCAAACTTTGCGGTAGGACGACGTAGACCTTTTCATCCAGGTAACTCTGCATTTGTGATTAAAAACTCTTCCACATGCATGATCTGTGATGGACAGTCTCACGTAATAATCTCCTGTCCAAGGTTTTTAAGCTTGTCGCCTAAGGATCGATTAGGCGAAGTTAGGCGATTGGATTTATGCCGTAAGTGCCTCGGATCTGGGCACCTATCTCGGCATTGCAATACGTCAAGCTGCCAAACGTGTGGACGCAGACATCATACTCTGCTGCATTTTGGTGGCAATTCGCCAGCTCAAAGCCTCCTCTCCCGAGGTTTCCACATCCGCCGCCGTCAAATCTCTCGTCGCTAAGGATCGTTTTGGTGATGTGGTGTTGCTAGCCACTGCCAATATTCTGGTTAGGAACCGCTACGGAGATCTACTGTCCTGCCGAGCGCTGCTCGATTCTGGCTCGCAGGTGCACCTAGTCACTTCAAGGCTGACGGATCAGCTGCAGCTGTGGACGATAAGTACTCCGGTCACTGTATCCGGTAGGGGTCCGGCAGGGTTCTCTACAGATGGGTTTTCTGTGCAAGTCAGCTTGCAATCCCAATGCTCTGACTACTCTGCGCAATTAACTGCGATCGTATCCTTCAACATCACTGACCTTCAGCCGAATTGTGCATTGGACGCTCTTGGAAAATCGCTAGGGCGGAGGCCCTAACGATTGGTAAGGTCCTCATGGCAGCTGAGCAGTCAGAGTTGCTCGTCCAGGCTAAGACGCAGCCGGTGAAGGTGGAGTCTCATCGCAGTTTTGTTTCCGAGCCAAAGAAGAAGTCAAAGAAGTAGCCGTCGGAAAGAAGTTTGGCCGGCAATATTTTATTGAACTCGTGACGTCACTTTCTTTTATTTATGTTCACGTCTCCCGCCCGTCTTCTCGTCGCCCGCTCTCGTGCATTCGATCGGCCACCTGCATCTGCCGTCATGCGCTAGCGTTTGTCTCGCTCTCTCGCGGGATCTCTCGGTCGCTCCGCAGCATCAAGCGTTGAGCCGCGCTTCCGCGTCATCATTCTAATTCGGTCATCAACCCTACTCAGTCACATATGTAAATATATCATTTGTAGAAACGCCAAAACAATTAAATAAATTGTATCAACATCTTTATGGTGTCTGGAATGGTGTCTTTGGAAGGAAAGAACCTTGATCTTCAAGGATCCTTCATCATCCAGCACAGGAACTCCACAGTACAGATCGGCGAAAACACGTATAGAATAGAAGAGGTCACTGTGGGTGAACCTCTACCCCTCCAACTGTCAGCGGTAAACCCTAAAATTAACGAAGTTTTCTCCCTTCAATTAATCAAAGAATTAAACATAAATAACACTGCCGTGGCACCAATAAGGGTCACATGGATTGAAAGACACGTGCGCTGAGTTAGCATTGATTATGCTTGCGATCGTGGGAAAGACAAAAGAAAGAAAACACCCAAATATTTGGCAAGCTCACTGAACTTAATGACAAGTGCATTCACCAACAACACAATTCACTCGCATTGACGAATTAGCAACTAAGACATGGACTTAAGTTACAGCAACAACATCAGCTACTAATGACATCGAGGGACGCCAGCAGCAGCAGCAACCCAGACCGAGATCGCGGCAGCGATGAAGCGACGCATAGGTCTAATTGTTAATATAATAATAAGAATCATAATTGTCAGTTCCAATCCGATACTCAAATAAACGAAATGTAAAAAAGATTAATTTTCGTTTTTTTAAAAAGAACATTAACAAATCTTTTTAAATTATGTATATAAGATTATGCAGTGCATACATTCCATGTAGATGGGGCATCTTATAAACCAAAGTGTTACTATGGCAGGTTATAGCGCTGGAATCCCCTGGAATCCGCTGGAACCCTCTGAAACATGCGCATTCCTCGTAGCGACTACTTAAGTTAGAGACATTTTTCTCGTGACAACGAGTCAGAGATAGCTGGCTGGTAGAGTTCTCGGGTGATGTGTGAAGCGAAATGAGCTCAAATCAATGGAGATACATCCGCATATTTTTTAAAATTTAAATTGATCAAATTGAGCAGCATTATATCTAAATTTTTATTTTAGTTCCGAAAGACTACCAAAAGATGGCGCTCATTCGCATGGGGGGAATGAACTTAAGGTCAATCTCCCTTTTGTTGCAATGTTATACTAAGCTGTCCTCGGCATATAAGGAACCTGCGGATAGCGGCCAAAAAGGCCATTTGCGGCTATTTCTCCAAATGGGTCCTTAACGGCCGCCGTGCTAACGAATTTTGTTTTTTGCTATAAATTTGTCGGGAAATTATCTGGCATATACGTATGTAAGAACATCGGGGCCATAAAATCACATTTTGTTGTTTGAAAGTTTTCTAGCTGTTGTTTCTCTGGATAATATATCAGCTGTATTATTTACGGATGATACGTGACGCCATTAAGACTGTTCCGTTACTTCTTGAATCTTGGCTATCCGATTTGCCAACAAGTATGGTAAGTGAAGCCGTTGCATTGAACCACCCTAACACGACCGGTGAATCAGTCCAAAAGAACCCAGCGTATATCTTGTCTGACTCTATGCGTGACTGGAACCTTTCCGTTAGATATATGTCTTGGAATTTGCAACTTATTTAGAGTTTACAGATCAGAAAGATAGTTTTCCCAATATGCCTGCAGTTTTAAGGGCAGTTCATCATCTCAAGCCATTTTCGATTCCCAGATGTGTTGCATAAATATCTTTGCCTTTACGACAACTGACGCAAATATACCTATTGGGTCAAAGATTTGTGAAAACTCAGAGGAGACCACTTGCTTTCAGAGGATTATCCAGAGCTTCGCTTTGTTGCGTTCGCCCGCAAATTTGGTCTTTGGGCATCCATATAAGCCGAGGGTTTTGACACTGTATTGGTCCAAGGTCTCACCCAGTTTTACGTCGTTCACGGACCCTATCACCCAAAGAGGATAGGGTATTCCTTGCAGTAGTTCAACATTATTTGAGCACCATTTTTGTAATTTATGTGGTAGACCGTGTGGTAGAAGAATCTTATACAGCTCAGTTTGGATTTTAACTATCCTGGATTGTCCTATGGGTCGCTATGAGTAAGACGCGGCTCGCTCAGCCCAAGATGAGGGGAGGTGTGCGGGATTAGAGTGAAGGTCCTGCTATGGATGGCTGGCCTCGGTTAGATATTCCTCTGGTGGACCTTCTGGTGGGAGCTGCACACTGAGTCCATTACGTTACTGACGGTCCTACTGACGGGAGCAACACTCTGAGGCGATTACGCACTGATCTTTTATATGAGCAGATAATTACATTGTGGCTTAACTATGGTTAGCTGGTCAATGTTAACGAAAGTACGTACAGTAAGCCAATGATAAATAAAGTACTAGTTCTGGGTTGTTGAGTTAGATCGCTTGGTATTGGGTTCCTGCTGAGCTCGCTCCGGTCAGTCGTTCCACCCGCTGGGTTATTAACTTTTTCCCTCCCATTGAGGGACTCAATTCAAAGCGATTGTGCATTGTCATTGGACCGTCTTGGGGAACCTTAGCATTAGAAAATATTGTGACTCTTTAAACTAATAACTAAAATCTAATGTTTAATGACAAAAAATATTTCAATCGTGTGGGTGAGACCTCCAAAATTGATAAGTTACTAAAGATATTTAGTCAAACTTCCTCTCTTTGTGCACACTGCGTTTTTATAAAATTTGTTATAAGCTTTACATAAATAATTGGTTTTTATTCCTTTACACAAATAAAATAAAAAAAAAACAAATTGCAGTTTTTAGATCCGTATCGCTTCGCGTGTGCAGTGATATATTTGGAGGTAAAATAATAATTTGATTAATTTTCCTTCCAAACATAGCCCTGCTCTGCTTTTTCATCTCTTACGGTGTTGCTTATACTCTCGCTCAATAGAGATTATTATCTCTATTCACTAACTGTGAAAACGTTATACACAGAACAGAATATCTATCGGGTTCTGTTTAATTGGTTGGACTGACCACTCTTAAGTCTCAGCAACTCTATTTGATACAAACGTTGACAACGACGATGTATGAGATCGAATCCAATCGGTACTTTAATAAGACGTGGCACATAACTCAAGACGGGGGAGCATCTTTGTCTTGAGCGGCGCTACTTTCGACTTTGCAGTCAACAATGAGACTTCACTACTTTCTGCAGATTTGCAACGAATGTAGAAACAGGTTCCAGGGGCTCTCATCTATGCGTCAGTAAAATAATGACTTTAAATTGGTGCCATCGGCTTACTCATCACAAATCTCGGTACTGAGAAATCTTCTAACTGCGAGAAGGTAAGCTGTATTTTGTTCCACGTTGTTTCAAAGTGCAGTGGAATCGACGCATCCCAATCTAGCCTATAGAGCCATATTGAGCCGTCTCTGCGACAGGATCTTTCCTTTAATAAGTATTAGGCTCAATAAGCCAAGGGGGTCAAATAGCTTTGATGTCACCGAAAGAATATTCCGCTTAGTCGCCCTTCGATCCATGACTGAAGTATTAATTTCAAATCAAACTTCATTATCTTTGGAAACCCAAGCGATTCCTAATGATTTAGTCATCTCTGAGCCCGAAAGTGTTAATGGCTTAACGGTGCTCTCGGATGCAGTAACTTCAGGCGAATTTTAAAACCAAGCGCTTTTAATATGAGTTTCAAGCCGGGTTCAGGCTTAATTGTCTTTAGGTCCTTAACGCAACTAGAACCCATTAACATATCATTCGCAAAAGTCAGAACCATATTTTTTCCCTTGCTTTTGACTTTGTTTTTGATTTTTGTTTTTCCTGTCCATGCTCTTTGATTAGTGTGAACAACAATTCGTTATTTGTATTCTCTCTTTTTATAATTTATTTATATTATTTATTTATCTTTAAGTTAACTTAAAAAGCTATAAATAAAACTGAAAAAAACTAAACAAATGTAATGAAAAAGTTATGCAAATAAAATTACAAAAAACAAAATTGTAAAAACACAAATTGGTTATTAAAATAATATTGTTCATTAAAAATTTAACAATGTTTTAAAGGTAGTACTTCAATCAAATTACACAGGCCGACAATTTCCAACTTTTTTTTTCCTCCACGCATAATTTTACCTGCTCCATAACCTTTAGGCCCCCCTGAACCAAAGTTCAGAACAAACATAGGTTCTATCACCCACAGTTTCCGCGGTACACCTAAGGAAGAAATTGATCAAATTTTACCATATATTGAATTATGTAGGCCGTGTAATGGTGATGACCATCATTGTTTCTAGTAAATATGATTTTTGAAATATATGTGTATCAACTAAAATTAAAAAATGGTATCTAGCAGTTCCATATCTTTGGAATACTCATCGAAAGTTGAAATCTCAGATTTTCTACATTAATTTTTGGTCTTTTATGATTTTTCCCCAAACATTTTTCTATGGAAGTTTTTTGTTTTCTTATTGAAATCAGTAGATTATACCATGTTTTAATTTTGGATTTAAGGAAAAACTCGAAATAATTTTATTGAATTTAATATAGGTGGTTAAACAATATTTTCGTCAATTAAATTGGAGTTTTTAATCTCATATTTTCAAAAAGTCATGGCTATCTACAATTTCTGTAAAGCTTTACTAAACAAGCTGAACCTGCAATAGATACGTTTTGAACATAGAACAATTTTTCGCCACAAGCACATTACTAACAAAGGATTTCTTACGCTTTGGAGACTCATTTAGTAGCTGAACCTTACTATACTGTGAATCAATCGCACAGAGCTGGTCATTAAATATGGGAAAACCGAGGATTCTTGGCTTAACTGAAGCCCAGGGTAAACGGACAGGCGGGATCCTGCATAGCGAGGGAACTCAACCCCAATAGAGAAACCAATCGGGGACACCCCCGACGAACTATTTCTATGTTCAAAACGTATCTATTCCAGGTTCAGCTTTACAGAAATTGTAGATAACCATGACTTTTTGAAAATATGAGATTAAAAACTCCAATTTAATTGACCTTAATATTGTTTAACCACCTATAATTAATTCAATAAAATTATTTCGTGTTTTTCCTTAAATCCAAAATTAAAACATGTTATGATCTGATTTTAATAAGAAAATAAAAATTTTCCATGGGAAAATGTTTGGAAAAAAATCATAGAACACCAAAAATTAATGTAGAAAATCTGAGATTTCATCTTTGGATGAGTATTCCAAAGATATGGTAACTGCTAGATACCATTTATTCATTTTCGTCGGTACACATACATTTCAAAAATGATATGTACATACTAGAAACAATGATGGTCATCGCCATTTCACGGCCTACATAATTCAATATAAGGTAAAATTTGATCAATTTCTTCTCTTAGGTGTACCGCGGAAACTGTGGGCGATAGAACCTATGTTTGTTCTGGACTTTGGTTGAGGGGAGCTTAAAGGTTATGGAGCAGGTGACACAGGCTGTTGGCCTGTGTTATTATAGTCAGCCACTTGTAAAATTTAAATAATTTATACCTTGAATTTGTCATAATTAATTTTTTTTCTAAGACCCACTCAAAAATAATTTTAAAGTTTTATGCGAGACGAAATTCTTCTAAGTTCAGTTTTTTTTTATGCAAAATCATTGTTGAAACAATAAATTTTCCTCATTTGGGTGAACTCAAGCAGCATTGTGCAGTCTAAATAATCTATGCAGACTCTACGAATATCAATGTGGAACGCCAATGGTGTCTCACGGCATAAACTAGAATTGTCACGATTCTTGATCGATATCCATATTGACGTTATGTTACTGGTGGAAACGCATCTTACAAGCAAATACAACTTTCAAATCAAAGGCTATACAATCTACCGCACAGATCATTCAGAGGGGAAAGCTCACGGCGGAACTGGAGTTCTAATCAGAGAACGTTTAAAACACCATTTTCACAAAAGGTTTGAAACAAACTTCTTGCAGGCCAGATCGATACAAATTCAGTCAAGAAACGGAAGCCTTTCAATCGCTGCCGTTTGTTGCTCTCCTCTTTTCTCAATCTCGGAAGGACAATTTATGGACTTCTACAATTCACTTGGGGATCGTTTTATAGCCGCAGGAGACTACAACGCCAAACACACGCACTGGGGATCACGCCTAGTGACTCCCAGAGGAAGGCAATTGTACAATGCAATTATAAATGTAAGAAATAAACTGGACTATGTGTCTCCAGGAAGTCCCACATACCGGCCAACCGACCTACGCAAGCTCCCAGACCTTATTGAATTTGCGGTGACAAAAAACATACCTTGCAATCTAATAAGTGCCAAAGCAGTCCCGGACTTATCATCAGACCACTCGCCTGTGCTTTTAAGGCTTCTTCAAAGCCCAGAAATAACTGAACACCCCCTCAGCCTGATGTCGCCAAAAACAAACTGGCTTAAATACAAAAAGTACGTGCATGCCCACATAGAACTCGCCCCGGGAAGTTTAACATGGAATTGGACATCGATTACACTACGACCGCCCTGGAAGAAGTACTCGTTGTGGCAGCCAAAATCTCTACTCCTCAAGGGAAGGAAGTAGACCGAAACAAATACCACAAATCTAATCAACAAATTGAACAGCTCGTGCGAGAAAAGAGGCGCACGCGTCGTGATTGGCAAAACAGCAGATCACCAGCTTCAAAGCAACGCCTTAAGGAAGCAACACGATCACTCGACCAGGCTCTTCACCAACAAGAAGAAAATGCACAGCTGAGGGACATCCAGAATCTTTCACCAACAAGCACAAAGTATCCTCTGTGGAGGGCCCACCCAAATCTCAGCGCCCCAATCGAAACGACCACCCCGATAAGAAACTCTTCCGGATGCTGGGCTCGCAGCGACGAAGACCGAGCTGAAACATTCGCTACACATCTCGAAAGTGTCTTCCAGCCAAACCCTGCCTCAAATTCATTCCTTCTGCCAGTGGCTACCCCTCAGTCAACGGCACCTTAATTTCGCCCGAACGAAATCGAAAAAGTCATAAGAGGGCTAAAACCAAAAAAGGCTCCCGGTGGTGATTTACTGACGCCAAAGATGCTGATCGAACTTCCAAAATGCGCTATAGAGGACGTCTGCAAACTATTTAATGGTATCATTAATCTTGGCTATTTCCCAAGAAAGTGGAAGAAATCCATCATTATAATGATACCGAAGCCTGGAAAAGACCACACAACACCGTCATCGTACAGACCAATAAGCCTTCGATCTTGTTTGTCTAAATTGTTTGAAAAATGCTTGCTAATTAGAATAACACCACATCTGGAAGCATGCCAAATTATCCCACCCCACCAATTTGGCTTCCGCAGAAACCACGGAACCATCGAGCAAGTGAACCTTGGTATGTTCGCAACGAAAACATCCATCGGGATCTGGGCATCCTCGCAGTGAAAGACAAAATTCAGAAGCAAAAAGAGTCCTACAAAGAGAAACTATCTTCGCACCCAAATCCCCTCGCTCTGGGATTGACTCGGGTTTCTAGCAGATCCCGCCTGCGACGCAATGACCTTCCAACCCAGCATTCGATTTTTAGGGCCGTCTAACTCTGTATCAGTCAGCATGACTGTTAGATAAGTTAAAAATATAAGATTTGATACATCTCCCGTTAGTCTCTCAAAGAGAAGATTCGAGAAATAAAAACAAAGGAAAAAAAATGAGTTTTATTCTGACATGTAGGTTCCAAGGATGGGCACTTATTTATGAATTTGGAGCAAAATGGGTTTAATGTTTAAGTCTACTGTCGTCGATAAAGGCGTGTGAATGGCTTATGTCCATGTTTATGTCTGGATGCCAATGATATTGGAATTGGAAAGAGTTTGTATCTAGCCTATTTTAATTTGTCCTACAGTAGGCTTTGGAATGTTGTTTATATATGATTTGATAGGTAGCAGGGTATACTAGTTTTATGGAGGTTTCGTTATCTAGGGTATTTGCAGATACATCGAGTGTATTTGCAGATACACTACTTGCATACTATACATACATACACATGTACATACATACATATTTTTCCTTTAACACCTATTTACCCTTGTTTTGATGAAAAATGCGTGAGCGTTTTTTCTGGATCTTTGGAATGACACGTATAGGTAGTATGCTTTTAAACTAAGCACTAAACAAGCCAAACTATAAAATGTAACTTGTGTTGTTAAAAAATTATGAAGGTTAAATTAATTTATATTTAAGAGGCTCTATCCTGATGACGCACTTTTTGCATATAATTATTGTATCACTTTAGTTTTTCAACGGAAATATATACAAACTCTATATTTCTATCTTTTTTTACAATTAACCAAATTATATTGAAGTTATATAGCTCTAGTTAAGTAGTTAACATAATATCTTACATTGAATGCGTGACCTCAGGAGGCGCTTGCCCCTACACGGGTTAACTAGTACTGTCCGGACTGGAGACAATAGCCACCAATAACACAGCTATAGGCCGAATGCTCGTGCAGATAAACACTGCACATTTTCAAGGCCAATATGAGTTTCGTTCTTTATCTTTTTCTTTATGGTGTTTTTTAACACGTTCAATATTGCAAAGATATCCGTCCCCAAAGATAGATGGCATAGATAGCAGCATAGCGTTAAAATTCACTTGGCCACGCAGAGCTGGACCACCAAATAGTTAGAATAGCAAGAAGAACATAGACGTGGATCCGTTCTTTTTTTTAAATATTACAACCTGTGAGGGTGATTTTCACGAGCAGGATTTAAGACAAAACAAATCGCAGTTCCGTCCTATTGTCCAAATTGCAGTGATCTCCAAAAATGCATGCTTGCCACCCCTTTCTTTCCCATGCAATTATTTAAACCCGTTAAAGCTCCCTAGAATATGAATATTCAAGTAGGTTTGGTTTAGGCATCAAAGATAAGCCCAGCTTCACTTTTGAACCATACTTGGACTCTCGCGGATGGTTAATTAAGACCAAAGATTTGTACTTTACTGTTTGATTATCACCTCAATCAACATATTTAAATCACAAGTGAATTTATTGTGAATCCAGTTAGAATAAACCATATGCGAGTTTCAAGTGCAATTAAGAGTTGCCGTTTAAATTCTTTAAGTTGGCTCGGCCAAATCAGGTGTATTTCACAGATACAGATATCGTACAGCATAGATCGTACATCATAGATCGTACAGCATATACCGTACAGCATATACCGTACAGCATATACCGTACAGCATATACCACACAGCATAGATCGTATAGCATAGATCGTACAGCATAGATCGTACAGCATTTACCGCACAGCATTTACCGCACAGCATTTACCACACAGCATAGATCGTATAGCATATACCGTACAGCATATACCGTACAGCATATACCGTACAGCAAATACCGTACAGCATAGATGGTGGCCTGGTATTTGGCCGAGCTTATATAAACATATACATAAGAAAGAAAAAAGACGCCGATAGGAGAAAATAACGCTGCAGAGGATCGTTTTGGAGGAAATGTAACAAAGTTTCATATAAAACTCACCCCCCTGCACGTCCCTGATATTACATAAGCAACACAAGGTTTCCCTGAGGCTTGCAATCAACCCTCCCTTTACTCTCGCCTAAACTCTCGCCTAAACGCTCTTGAGGATTGAAGTTCTGCTCTCTACCATGCTGCGGCCATATATCCCCAAGATAAGAATCTCTAACAAAAAATCTATAACTTGTAACGCACACAGTTTGGTTCGCAAATTTAGGTCTGCCACTGTAGAAAAAGTAAAATTGTATAGAATTTTGAATCATTATTGTTAATTTCTTTTACTTATAAGTTTTCCAAATGTTGCCTTCGTGAATTAATCATGTACAACATCTTTTATTATTTACATTTATATATAACTTATTATGTAGTAAGTCTTTGATTTAGAATATATAAATAGCTGCATGGGAAGTCGTCAGGCCTGCTGACCTCAAGGGACGAGCTGTAAGCACGGCATAGCCGCAAGACTTTAAAGAATATGTTTTAGAATGAAATATAAACCAGATATATGTATCAAGATATATAAGACAAGATATATAAGACACATCATTTAAGTAAAGTAGATTATATTTCTTAATTTGTAAATTCAAATCAACGTAAATTGCTTAATAGATTGCTGTAAGGCTTTTACTATGATCTAATAATATTGATTAGGAATAATTAGGAATTAGGAAAAATGAACCAAACGCTGAAATGCCTATGTTAAATATATTGAAGTAATGAAGATATAATGAATCGCGTCTAAATATTTTAGTGGGGTTTCCAGAGACAAGCTAACGCAACAGGGTAGGGCGGGTAAAGAGGAGATCTATTACACTTGAGTTCTCCAAGCTGGTGTCCTCTTTCTCTATTCCCATGGGGAATACTATGGGGAACCGAAGCAAAAATAACAGACCTTCACACATGCACTGATGTCAATTGAATTACTAGATATTTTTTGGGCTCTGGCTAATCTACGACACTACCTGTTCGCGGTTAGTGATCAGATCATTTTTACAGACTACCAGTCACTAACATACCCAGCATCGTACTCTAGTCCGCATACCAAAATTAAAAGATGGCAAAGACGCATTGAGGAAACAGGTGTCAAAGTCTTATCACAAATAACATTGGCCTAACATGGTCTTGTGTCGCTTGAAGAGAGATTGAGACAGAGATGCGTCTCCGTTACGAAGCAGCCGAGAAATGGTTTTCTACATGCCAGAAACAATTTTCTGCACTTATTTATTGGGTACCCCTACTTCCCAAGCGATACACGCGGATACTTTTTCATGTTACACCCATAATTAGGATAATATCAGAGTCATTGACTAACGATAAGACATACTTAATAGCCTCAAGCTGGTGAAAATAAACAAACTTATCTTATGTGTTTTTTTCCAAAAATCACACTGTGGATGACTTCATAACTATCAAATCGAACTTAGTGTGTTTTGTTTAAGATCATCACAAATTATAAACGAAACATCTGGTGTCCCGCAAGGCAGTCACTTAGGACCTCTTCTATTTGTCGTTTTTGTTAACGACTTACCGAATGTCGTACGTAAGCTATGCTACTAAACTGATATATGCTGATGAAGCTCTGTTTTTCTTTCTCAGATCTCTTCCTACATCTGCAATATTAATTCAAGTTTAAGGTTATGAATTGCAGTGTGCCTCTTGTCATTTCGTACTCACTTGGGTATTACGCTTTAGATCGCATTTTGCTAATGAACGATCTTGGAGTCCTTTTCGACCACAAGCCGTCGATTAAGCCAGAGGATTAATTGCTTCAATAAAGCGCTGGTCAAAAGAGATTGATGATCCCTTCACCACTGTATGTTTCTTTAGTTCGACCGATCCTTGCATACTGTCATGCGTTTGGGGTCCGCAAAACGCGTCTCATCAAATTAGTGTTGAATTTGTGCAAGACCATTCGCCATTCGTGACGAAACGTGGTGTTTCCAAGATGATCCCGAAGTTTCCAAGATGCACCGGACGAATCAGAACTAAAAAAATCGTTTGACCAAACGCTTTGAAAGCGTAAATGGCCATTCAAAAGGATCGCATCGAAATATTGGAACCCTCGTTGGACATACTTTTGGATCGTACAAGCTTTATTGAAGCAGAAGTCCTATTTACCATGGAACACTCTGTGATACACTCTGTCGGGTCAAGCAGCCGCCGGAAAGTTTGGCCGGCAACAGTTTATTGAATTTTTTTATCTTTTCTTTATCTTCGTCTCTATTCACGTCGCCATCTTTTGTGCATTCGATCGGCCACCTGCATCTGCCGTCATGCGCTATCGTTGTCTCGCTCTCTCGCGGTATTTCTCAGTCGTCAACCCTATGCAGTCACATTCATATGTCATACGTTCTAAAGCCTAGATCTGGAACATTAAATAAAGCTCCCGAAAACGCTCGGTAACTGAACATTAGTGAACCCCGACGTGATTATGCTTGAATTATTTTCCATTGAAAATTTGAGCTGCGCGGCTTAAAATATATAAACATATACAAATTAAAACATTAAAAAACATTATTCGGTTTGTGATTTGTGCGCGCAATATAAACATCTTTTGACATACATACATACGCTGTTTGAAGAGTGCTACAATCGCTCTTACATATAAAGTACCCCGTTATAAAGGAGTTTCACTGGGCGTCGTGAGCTGACAATAAATAAACGAATTAAAATAACTATTGTGTTGCGAAAAGGAATCCGTTTTTCGAGTGTACCTCTCCTAGAAGGAAAGTATTTCTGAGCCAATGTGCAGTTGTCCTTTTTGAGGACCTTCAGGGATTCCTGTTCTCCTTGAAAGCAGTGAAGACTTTTACGGAGGCGATGATAAATGTGCGGCTTAGCGAATTGGAAGGCATCGTCGCGGATTTCAAGAGCGCACACAAGGAGCTGTCCGAGCTGGATGTTTCAAAACCCAGGAGCGATCTGCGCGTCAACTTCAACGGTGCGGCGAGGGAGGCACGATTCAACCTGGACCAGGAGATTATGCGGCTCTCCAGTTATAATCTCTGCCGGCGAGTTCGACACTGATCAACGGTACTTCTGCCACCAATTTTGATGCGTCATTCGGCAGATCTTTCCAGGCTTTGCCGCCACTGCCACTTCCCACTTTTAGTGGAGGTTATGCGGAGTGGCTTGAATTTCGGTCACTATTCTCGACCACACATCCCATTCATAAGTCGGGTCGAGAAGTTTCAGCGGTTGCGCTCCTGCCTTCATGAATCTGCCTTGGAGAATTTCGATTGTTGGAGCTCACGGACAAAAATTATGACGTCGCATTGGAGCTGCTAAACAAAACGTTTAGTAAGGTTTAGTAAGGCACCCTTATTTTTCAAGCTCATGTTAATGACATAATGCATCTGAGGGCCGTAAAATCCGCATCGGCGACGAGGCTTCGCGAGCTTTCGGATAAATTTAATTCGCATATGCGAGCCCTGTCAAGCATGGGCACAACAAAGCAGATTGCAAGCTGCATCATAATCCAAGTGCTGCTGCAGAAGGTTGATGATGCCACGCAGTCTAAGTGGAAGGAAATGCCAGCTGACTCGGATTCCTTGGTTTCTATTCCAAAGTGGGAGACTATCACCAATTTCCTTGAGCAGAGATGCCGGAGTTTAGAGAGCATGGATTTGCCGACGACATCACATGCTTCAAACTTTGCGGTAGGACGACGTAGACCTTTTCATCCAGGTAACTCTGCATTTGTGATTAAAAACTCTTCCACATGCATGATCTGTGATGGCCAGTCTCACGTAATAATCTCCTGTCCAAGGTTTTTAAGCTTGTCGCCTAAGGATCGATTAGGCGAAGTTAGGCGATTGGATTTATGCCGTAAGTGCCTCGGATCTGGGCACCTATCTCGGCATTGCAATACGTCAAGCTGCCAAACGTGTGGACGCAGACATCATACTCTGCTGCATTTTGGTGGCAATTCGCCAGCTCAAAGCCTCCTCTCCCGAGGTTTCCACATCCGCCGCCGTCAAATCTCTCGTCGCTAAGGATCGTTTTGGTGATGTAGTGTTGCTAGCCACTGCCAATATTCTGGTTAGGAACCGCTACGGAGATCTACTGTCCTGCCGAGCGCTGCTCGATTCTGGCTCGCAGGTGCACCTAGTCACTTCAAGGCTGACGGATCAGCTGCAGCTGTGGACGATAAGTACTCCGGTCACTGTATCCGGTAGGGGTCCGGCAGGGTTCTCTACAGATGGGTTTTCTGTGCAAGTCAGCTTGCAATCCCAATGCTCTGACTACTCTGCGCAATTAACTGCGATCGTATCCTTCAACATCACTGACCTTCAGCCGAATTGTGCATTGGACGCTCTTGGAAAATCGCTAGGGCGGAGGCCCTAACGATTGGTAAGGTCCTCATGGCAGCTGAGCAGTCAGAGTTGCTCGTTCAGGCTAAGACGCAGCCGGTGAAGGTGGAGTCTCATCGCAGTTTTGTTTCCGAGCCAAAGAAGAAGTCAAAGAAGTAGCCGTCGGAAAGAAGTTTGGCCGGCAATATTTTATTGAACTCGTGTCGTCACTTTCTTTTATTTATGTTCACGTCTCCCGCCCGTCTTCTCGTCGCCCGCTCTCGTGCATTCGATCGGCCACCTGCATCTGCCGTCATGCGCTAGCGTTTGTCTCGCTCTCTCGCGGGATCTCTCGGTCGCTCCGCAGCATCAAGCGTTGAGCCGCGCTTCCGCGTCATCATTCTAATTCGGTCATCAACCCTACTCAGTCACATATGTAAATATATCATTTGTAGAAACGCCAAAACAATTAAATAAATTGTATCAACATCTTTATGGTGTCTGGAATGGTGTCTTTGGAAGGAAAGAACCTTGATCTTCAAGGATCCTTCATCATCCAGCACAGGAACTCCACAGTACAGATCGGCGAAAACACGTATAGAATAGAAGAGGTCACTGTGGGTGAACCTCTACTTTTCCAACTGTCAGCGGTAAACCCTAAAATTAACGAAGTTTTCTCCCTTCAATTAATCAAAGAATTAAACATAAATAACACTGCCGTGGCACCAATAAGGGTCACATGGATTGAAAGACACGTGCGCTGAGTAAGCATTGATTATGCTTGCGATCGTGGGAAAGACAAAAGAAAGAAAACACCCAAATATTTGGCAAGCTCACTGAACTTAATGACAAGTGCATTCACCAACAACACAATTCACTCGCATTGACGAATTAGCAACTAAGACATGGACTTAAGTTACAGCAACAACATCAGCTACTAATGACATCGAGGGACGCCAGCAGCAGCAGCAACCCCGACCGAGATCGCGGCAGCGATGAAGCGACGCATAGGTCTAATTGTTAATATAATAATAAGAATCATAATTGTCAGTTCCAATCCGATACTCAAATAAACGAAATGTAAAAAAAGAATTTCTTTTTTTTAAAAAGAACATTAACAAATCTTTTTAAATTATGTATATAAGATTATGCAGTGCATACATTCCATGTAGATGGGGCATCTTATAAACCAAAGTGTTACTATGGCAGGTTATAGCGCTGGAATCCCCTGGAATCCGCTGGAACCCTCTGAAACATGCGCATTCCTCGTAGCGACTACTTAAGTTAGAGACATTTTTCTCGTGACAACGAGTCAGAGATAGCTGGCTGGTAGAGTCCTCGGGTGATGTGTGAAGCGAAATGAGCTCAAATCAATGGAGATACATCCGCATATTTTTTAAAATTTAAATTGATCAAATTGAGCAGCATTATATCTAAATTTTTATTTTAGTTCCGAAAGACTACCAAAAGATGGCGCTCATTCGCATGGGGGGAATGAACTTAAGGTCAATCTCCCTTTTGTTGCAATGTTATACTAAGCTGTCCTCGGCATACAAGGAACCTGCGGATAGCGGCCAAAAAGGCCATTTGCGGCTATTTCTCCAAATGGGTCCTTAACGGCCGCCGTGCTAACGAATTTTGTTTTTTGCTATAAATTTGTCGGGAAATTATCTGGCATATACGTATGTAAGAACATCGGGGCCATAAAATCACATTTTGTTGTTTGAAAGTTTTCTAGCTGTTGTTTCTCTGGATAATATATCAGCTGTATTATTTACGGATGATACGTGACGCCATTAAGACTGTTCCGTTACTTCTTGAATCTTGGCTATCCGATTTGCCAACAAGTATGGTAAGTGAAGCCGTTGCATTGAACCACCCTAACACGACCGGTGAATCAGTCCAAAAGAACCCAGCGTATATCTTGTCTGACTCTATGCGTGACTGGAACCTTTCCGTTAGATATATGTCTTGGAATTTGCAACTTATTTAGAGTTTACAGATCAGAAAGATAGTTTTCCCAATATGCCTGCAGTTTTAAGGGCAGTTCATCATCTCAAACCATTTTCGATTCCCAGATGTGTTGCATAAATATCTTTGCCTTTACGACAACTGACGCAAATATACCTATTGGGTCAAAGATTTGTGAAAACTCAGAGGAGACCACTTGCTTTCAGAGGATTATCCAGAGCTTCGCTTTGTTGCGTTCGCCCGCAAATTTGGTCTTTGGGCATCCATATAAGCCGAGGGTTTTGACACTGTATTGGTCCAAGGTCTCACCCAGTTTTACGTCGTTCACGGACCCTATCACCCAAAGAGGATAGGGTATTCCTTGCAGTAGTTCAACATTATTTGAGCACCATTTTTGTAATTTATGTGGTAGACCGTGTGGTAGAAGAATCTTATACAGCTCAGTTTGGATTTTAACTATCCTGGATTGTCCTATGGGTCGCTATGAGTAAGACGCGGCTCGCTCAGCCCAAGATGAGGGGAGGTGTGCGGGATTAGAGTGAAGGTCCTGCTATGGATGGCTGGCCTCGGTTAGATATTCCTCTGGTGGACCTTCTGGTGGGGGCTGCACACTGAGTCCATTACGTTACTGACGGTCCTACTGACGGGAGCAACACTCTGAGGCGATTACGCACTGATCTTTTATATGAGCAGATAATTACATTGTGGCTTAACTATGGTTAGCTGGTCAATGTTAACGAAAGTACGTACAGTAAGCCAATGATAAATAAAGTACTAGTTCTGGGTTGTTGAGTTAGATCGCTTGGTATTGGGTTCCTGCTGAGCTCGCTCCGGTCAGTCGTTCCACCCGCTGGGTTATTAACTTTTTCCCTCCCATTGAGGGACTCAATTCAAAGCGATTGTGCATTGTCATTGGACCGTCTTGGGGAACCTTAGCATTAGAAAATATTGTGACTCTTTAAACTAATAACTAAAATCTAATGTTTAATGACAAAAAATATTTCAATCGTGTGGGTGAGACCTCCAAAATTGATAAGTTACTAAAGATATTTAGTCAAACTTCCTCTCTTTGTGCACACTGCGTTTTTATAAAATTTGTTATAAGCTTTACATAAATAATTGGTTTTTATTCCTTTACACAAATAAAATAAAAAAAAAACAAATTGCAGTTTTTAGATCCGTATCGCTTCGCGTGTGCAGTGATATATTTGGAGGTAAAATAATAATTAGATTAATTTTCCTTCCAAACATAGCCCTGCTCTGCTTTTTCATCTCTTACGGTGTTGCTTATACTCTCGCTCAATAGAGATTATTATCTCTATTCACTAACTGTGAAAACGATATACACGCTAAGTGTGCCGGGTTCACGGCCTCAGTTTCGGATGTTATTTCACGTAGGTCTGGTCTCCACTTTTGCTGTGAAGGGTTGTCGTGCTGTACAGGACGAAATGAGATCGTTCATGAGGTAGACTAAAAGTGGATTCAAGGAGTTGATTAGCGGTGTTCGTAAAATCAATGACCAACTCTGTGCGCTCTATACACAGTTTAGTAGTCTTCAACTACTAAATGAGTCTCCAAAGCGTAAGAAATCCCCTTTTAGTGATGTGCTTGTGGCGAATAATCTTCAGCCTGCGTACCAGTAGGTGTAAAACTCCCACATGTTACGGCCACTGACCAACCATCCACCTCATCTTCCTCAGTTTCAAAAAACTAATGTCTTCACTAACTCTTACCTATCAGAATACTAGAGGGTTACGCAGTAAACCTCCCAAACTGTATTCCGATAGTTCTTTCTTTGCATCTCACATTATTGTATTTACAGAAACTTGGTTAAAGCCAGAGATCTTAAGCTCCGAAGTTTTTCCTAGTAGGTACACCACTTTTAGATGTGATAGAACTCTGCGAAGTGGAGGAGGAGTGTTAATCTCTGTAGACTCCAAATTCGCTTCTGAAGAGGTAAATTCACAAGAGTTTGTTGACATTGAATTTCTTTGCATCAAAATCACTTTGTCCGATCAATCTTTGTATGTTACCTGTTCGTACATACCACCTTCGTCCGAACCGCCAACATACTGGCAACATTTGTCAGCTATTCGTTTAGTTTTCGATCGTCTGTCTGATGGTGACCAGCTGATAGCTCTGGGTAACTTTTATATCCCAAAACTTATGTGGTCAAATGTTGAAAATTCACCATCTTTACAGCTTAACTCCCACCACGAGTTCCCTGCGGGCATGTTCGACATGTCACTCGTGCAAATTAACCACGTTAGAAATTCTTTAGGTCGCTGTTGGACTTATGTTTTGTTTCTGATCCTGGTGGAATTACTCTTTCCAGAACTTTGCCCCTTTCTATCCCTGAGGATCCATATCACTGTTGAGGTTTCAATCGAAAAAAATTGCTTAATTGACCTTAAGTCTACAATTAAATCTCAGAAAGTTCGTTTCTTTCGTAAGGCTGACTTTATAAAATTAAATTAGTTAATTTCGGAATTTGATTGGTCTGATTTACTGGCATGAGAAGATATAAAAAACGCATTACAAAAATTTTATTACACTTTGAACATATTTTTCGACGTTTGCGTGGCGTGGAAATATCCGTCCGCTTCAACGAATCCGCCTTGGTATACAAGGCACCTTATAAATTTAAGGAACAGTATGAGTAGACTTTTAAATAAACATAGAGTATCTGGCTGTAAGATACTTACTAGCTGGGTCCAATTACACCGTGCATAACGCAGAATCCGCTCGTTAAACTTTTTAATCTATCGCTGGAAACTTCGATCTTTCCCCTTATGTGGAAGGAATCTTTCATTTATCCGCTGCATAAAAAAGGGAAAAAATCCGACGCTGCAAATTATAGAGGCATCTCTAAATTGTCAGCAATTCCTAACCTTTTTGAAAAACTTATCACTTCACATTTGCCACACCTATGTAGTTCAATAATAACTCCGTGCCAGCATGGCTTCATGAAGCGCCGCTCCCCCGCTACCAACTTATTGGAGCTAACATCTTATATCACGGATGGGTTCCGGAATGGCTTACAAACAGACGTCATATACACTGATTTCAGTAAAGCATTTGATTCTGTTAACCATTCGCTTCTTATAGGTAAACTCAGTCTTTGGGATTCCCAACTGATCTTCTTATCTGGATTTCAAGCTACTTATCTGGAAGAACCCTTCATCTTCTTTAAGATGTTACGTCGCGTTTAGTCCGCGCAACATCTGTTGCTTGGGGTGCCTCAAGGAAGCCATCTTGGACCCCTACTTTTTACACTGTTTATTAACGACTTCCTTCTTGACTTAACTAATTCTTTTGTACTTATGTACGCTGATGACGTTAAGCTACGCCTTTATTATAAATTCACAAGTGCCCAATCTAGACTTCAATCCGATTTGGATAAACTTCAAAATTGGTGTTTAGCAAAAACCCTAAAGCTTAATGGATCGAAATGTAAACTAATATCTTTTTACCGATCTAGTCCTCACCAGGCTATGTATTTTCTCTATGGAAACGCCTTAGAACGATTAACTCAGTTTAACGATCTAGGTGTCCTATTAGATTTGAGACTTAAATTTACCGACCATATATCTGCCATGGTTGACCATATATCTGTCATTCTTGAATATCAGGCTTTTATTTTTCTCCCAGCTCTGTACAAAAATAGCGACTACTTATGGAACTTTTTACGCGAGGATACCTGTAAAAAACCAAAAAAATAAAAAAAAATTTACTTTTAAGGTGGCAGGATGGTTTCCGAGGCAGAAAAAAAAACAGATTTTTGCGATTTTTGTTCTCATTTTTGATTTAATATAATTATTCAATTTTTTTACACTCTACATGGCTATATTTGGAGAGTATCTAGGAATTTTTTTGTTAAGAAATAATTATTATTTATCCTGTGACGGGCAGTCGCCCGGAGTCGCTTCAAAAAATTATTATCTTGCGGTGCGTAAAAGCTGACCTTACAGTGTTATCGGAAATAACAAATTGAATTGATTTACTTACAATATTCGTTTCTTGTGCGGATGAACGAAGACATATGGAACAAGAAAGGAAAGCTAACTTCGGGCGGAGCCGAAGTTAATATACCCTTGCAGTTAAGGTTGTGCCATTTCCGATCGTTCAGTAATATAGTTCAGCTATTGGATATAGTTGGCCAATCCCTATGAAATTTGGAATTATTTTTCCCAAAATAGAATCTGTACCAAGTCCCATCTTTCTAACTTAATAAACACCAAAGTTATGGCATTTCCGATCAATCAGTTATATGGCAGCTATAGGATACAGTCGACCGATCCCGGCCGTTCCGTCTTATGTACTACCTGCAAGAAAAAAAGGTTGTGTGCCAAGTTTCAACTCGATAGCTCTAAAACTCAGAGAGTAGTTTGCGTAGAAACCGACAGACAGACGGACAGGCAGACAGACGGACATGCTTATATCAACTCAGGAGGTGATCCTGATCAAGAATACATATACTTTATAGGGTCGGAGATGTCTCCTTCACTGCGATGCAAACTTTTGACCAAAATTATAATACCCTCTGCAAGGGTATAAAAACACTTATTATGTTATATTTGACCAAAATATATTATGTACAAAATTTCATAAGGATCGGCCGACTATATCCTATAGCTGTCATACAACGATCGAAATTGGCATAACTTTGGTGTTTTTTAAGTAAGATGGGATGGGACTTGGTACAGATTCTATTTTGGACAAAATAATCTGATTTGCCAAATTTCATAAGGATCGGCCGACTATATCCTATAGCTTCAATATAACAGAACGATCGGAAATGGCACAACTGCAAGGGTATATCAACTTTGGCTCCGCCCGAAGTTAGCTTTCCTTTCTTGTTTTTCTGTACAAAACTACTCGAGGAGCTTTTTAAATTCGTTATTTCCGGTTATAAATTTAAAGACGGTAGTTTTTTAGATATCTTGATTGCCGGTCTAACTAGTAAAGAATTTAAACTATTTTAAGAACAAATAATTACACTTATTATAGTTTATTTTTTAAATCATCTACAACATCTGCCAGAAATATATATTTTTTATTATTTTGTTCTTTCCTCGTCACAAAATAATAATGTTGTTTATTGTTAAGCACGGGCTTAAGGTATTAATTAAATATATTGTCTACTCCCAACGCTGTTCTCAAGGGTTCAAATAATAGCTAATAACAAAAGAAAATTTTGTTTGTTTGTCATTGAAAGAATTGTTATTGGAGGTGGCGTCATCTGTAGAATGGCAGAAAATTCGGAATATGATGGTCGATAATCTAAGAAGTTGAGCGAGCATGCAAATTAATAAACGGTTTTTAGAAGTATTGTTTATTCGTTCTCAAGAATGCGACTGATTACTCAGTATATGACTATGCGATTTATGAATGTACATATATTCTTCAATTTCATTTAAGTGCCTATATTTTGTATGTCAACTGCTTCTAGTGATTTCAAAGACAGTATTTGCATCCGTTCTGCCTCTATTGGGGTTATTTCTATAAGAGGAGTTAAGAGGAAATTAAGAATATTTTTTGTATTGTCACAGACAGTGTTTTTTGGACAGCTATTGACTCTAAACTACTCATTTTTAATATTGCTTTAATACATTCTATTTAATAGATATTGAACTTGCATAACCGCTTATAATGGTAAAAAAATATTTTCCCAATATGCGAAATATGCAAAATCTCGCGTTGTTGGGAAATCCTTAAACTTATATACTTATTTTGATAAGTAGAAGTGAAAAATAATAAAAAATCAACTTTAACATTTTTTTGTCGCACTTTGTAATAGTGGTATGCCTATTTTCGGAATATTTTTCTGCTATTTGATTTTTATTCTCCTGTGCCTTTCTATGCGCTTTATTATGAGCAGTCAGAATTATTTCGTCTTGGTCCGCTTCTTAAAGGATCTTTAGGATTTTACCCATTAAATCTTCCGTTATGTAAATGCCATTTATAACCGAGTGGTTTAGATAATTTTGTAATATATATTTCGGCGCACACTAAGAAATGTGTGGAAGTTGGTATGAGTGTATGGGTATGCTGTCATCCTTATAGGAATATTGAACAGTCATTAATTGCACTGTGATTGGTTTTGTGTGTGTGTGTTGTCGCTTTAAGAAATGTCGTTTTAGCAGGGCGACAGTGTAGTGTCGCTGTCGCCGAGTGTGGTTCGGTGGTAATGAAAGAAATAAGAAGGGAAGACGCAGGCAGGGACACTTGCAATTTGGTCGTCGTGTGTGCAAAACCGAAAATCGTTGTGCTAATACGATGTCGGAAAATAACGGTGCTGCAACATATACATTAAATCATTGTCTAAAAATTCTGACTGTGATATAGTGTTTCATGAAATGTAGGGAATGGAATAGTAAATTTATAGACATGTGGGGGTTCTTTGTGAATAATAATTTGATTTTTAAATGCGTTTATTGGGTACTTGGAATACTGATTATGTGAAGAACTTTGAACACTATGTTGTGTCCCAGTTATTGAATTGACTTTATCTTGCTTAAGCATCAGCTACCACATTTTCCTTTCCTGGTTTATACAGTAGTTCCGTATTATATTCATTTAGGTATGACTTCCATCTATTAATAGCTATTCCACCTTTCCAATTAAATCATGTCTAAGGGGTTTGTGGTCGGTATAGATATTTACTTTAGACCCACCGTAGAGATAGCTGTTCAATTTTTTTACAGCCCAGAACACGGCTAGCATTTACTTTTTCGCGGTTTCATACCCGGTTTCGCGGATTGGTATTTCAGCTTGTGACGACAACACGGGTCCTATTGCATGATCTAAAGCTTCTGTAGTTAGTATAAATTCTTTGTTAAAATCGGTACATTGTAATACTACTTCGTCAAATACGAGTGCGTTTTTAAGTTTCTCAAAAGCTTTAATAGCTTCGTCATCAAGTTGAATAATTTTTCTTGCTGAGGTTCTCTTCAATATTCGTCCGTCTTCCCCTCTAAGTATTCTTGTGAGTGAATTGGCTATTGCAGCGTAGCCCATAATAAATCTCCTGTAATACCCAGAAATCTCAATAAATGATCTGAGTTTCTTAAGGGTTTTAAGGAAACCACAAACAATACAACCCGAATCAAACAACATAACGTATTTTTAACAAAAGCCTACTTGATTTCTTAGAAATATTTCAATATTGCCATCATTCACAAATACAAATTGGCAACTTTGAATTCTCGAGAACCAAAATTCAGTAACCTAATAATAACATCAATATCCGTCTGTCTACACAGCCGAAAGTGCAAGCAGCCGAACGCTGCCGGTCCTCTGCGATAGACCCACAGTTAGCTTATGTTTAAGAACAAAACAAAAATAAAATAAAAAAAAAATAATAATAAAATTTTCTATTGGTATTTGCTATTATTTGAACCCTTATGAACAGCGTTGTTTCATTCATATAAATTTAATTAATACCTTAAGCCCGTGCTTAAGTATAAAGAACATTATTATTTAGTTACGAGGAAAGAACAAAATAATAAAAAATATGTATTTCTGGCAGATGTTTTAGATGAATTAAAAAATAAACTAAAATCAGTGTTATTATTTGTTCTTAAAATAGTTTAAATTGCTTATGTTGAGCTATCAGCGTTTTAATAGCGACCGAATTAATAAAACGAGGTTCAATTTACAATTCAATTTATTATGGGTCAATTTAACCCCAAAACAAATGCAGCGGCCGATCCAAACACCGCCGAATATACAAGTGCCTAAAACCTAAGGGCTTGCGCAGAAGCTCCACCAAAGCTCCCAAAGTGCATGCGCTACAAAAGAACAAAAAAGCGCATGCGAATCTGGGAGAAACAAAGAATATGGAACAGCTGATAACGGGCAATTAGTGGACCGCTGCGGCTAGTTACACTGAGAGAATTAAATAGAAATAATTAAGATATTTGATGCTGGCACAAGTCCCAATAGCTTACTAGTTAGAATGGCAATCAAGATACCTAAAAAATTACCGTCTTGAAACCGAATACAACCCGAAATAACGAATTGAAAAGCTCGAGTAGTTTTATACAGAAAAACAAGACAGGAAAGCTAACTTCGGGCGGAGCCGAAGTATATACCCTTGCAGTTAAGGGTGTTCCATTTCTGATCGTTCATTTATATGTAGACTATAGGGTACAATTGGCCGATCCTTATGAAATTTGGCAGATCTGATTCGATTGCCCAAAATGGAATCCGAATAAGGTCCCATCATTCTAGCTTAAAAAACACCAAAGTTATGCCAATTCCAATCGTTCAGTTATATGGCAGCTATATGATATAGTCGGGCGATCCTTTCGGCAGAACAGTTTATTTTAATCAAAATGGAATATGTACCAAGTCCCATCTTTCTAACTTAAAAAACAACAAAGTTATGCCAATTCGTTCTACGCAGCTATAGGATACAGTCGGCCGATCTCGGCCGATCTCGTTCCGACTTATATAAGTTAGTAATAAGTGGTTGTGTTGTGGTTTTTTATATTAATTTATTGCTTAATTTGTTTCGCACAAGCCCGTTAGGGTTAGGGCTACTGACAAATATAAGATATAACGCGAGCTAAGGCTGCGGAGTTCTGCTTAAGACTAAATTAGAATACTACCCGGGCTGTACTTCGAAGCCTTCGTTGGGCTGCGGCGCAGTTGCCCAGTTGCAGTGTCAGCATTCCGTATTCGGCCAGCAACGATCACTTGTTGCGCAAGTGCCCGAGCCGGTCCGCTGACAGTTGCCCTTGGAATGCGTGGTCAGCACCTCTCTCGTTACGCGTGCGGGCCACCGGATCCGGTTTGCAATTTGGCACTTTTCCTAAATTCTGCCTGCGCGTGTTAACTCCTCCCTCCTTTAAATGGTCGTCGTCCCGAGGATCTACTTTTTCTACATCGTCGTCGGCCTTCGATTTCCTGCGACGATTGGCCTTCAGGTGATATTTGGTAATCCACAGGATTGCGCATAGGGAAAGGGCAGCCAGTAGAATAAGGCAAATGTTGAGACGGGGTCCCGATGACAGTCTTTCTCTGAGGGCCCCGATGTGGTGTAGGTTACTTAGGCTAAGCTCATGAAGAAACGGGAGGCTGAGCCGGTTGTAGTGAGCAATGACGTTTATTATTGTCATACCCGACACGGCAGGTTTTTTCAGTGAGCTGCCCAGCTGGTTTATGAACCAGGTTCCGTTGAGCGCCACCTTGTTGGAGTACGCTAACAGGTAGGTTCCGGACACCTTTTGTTCCCGGCCTTGGTCATCGGTCACCGTTACGTTAGCATCGTTGATGATGAGGGTTCCGTGGTCCACAATGGTGATTGGATCTAGATGACCTGGGAGCGTGGAGCAGTGCGCGGTGGCCCCAGAGACTATCTGTTGGGCACATGTGCAGTTCTTTAGTTCTTTGCAGAAGGCGGCACCTACCGTTGTCTTGCAGTCGCCGATATTGATGTTTCGTGTTGGGCATTCGGCAACTAAATTCCCGCTCTCGAAGTTCAGGATTCTATTATGGCGTTGAACCGGGTAGACTGTTATTCTCTTACATACGAGCTTAGGATTAGGAAATTTAATGAGAAAGTGCAGAATGTCAAAATTTTGAAAAACACTTATGGAGTCTTTTATGCTCCAAATAAATATAACCACGTTGGTTAATAACTATTAATATTTATTAAAGATAACTGCATGAATAGTGTGGATACAAAGATTTGGTTGAATGTATGTTGTCAATATTAAGATGATTTCTTGAAGAGTGAAGCTTCTTGTAGCGAGCAGTCTTTTAGTATGCCCAAAGAGATTTTAGATACTATGACGAAAAAGAATTTATTCGTTGCAATTTCAAATTGTGTCGGTTGACTCGCTACAGTACTCCCCCCTAGACTTCATGGTGCAAAGCGAGCAGGGAGTCTAATTGTACGCCGGGGTCTTGGAGGTGAGGTTGTTTCCGGTGACTCTCCAAGAGCCTGTAGGTCTGGTCCTTTATTTGGTGGTCCCAACGTTGAGCTTTTTGATACTTTGATACCACTGATACTTTGAATAGACGTCCAGCGACGGATATGGTGAAGTGTTTGTCGTTCCTTTCGATGACTTCAAATGGACCGTCGTATGGAGGTTGAAGTGAAGTGCGTACGGCATCATTTCGTAGGAATACATGTGAGGTGGTTTCCAATTCCTTAAATATAAATGGTTTGGAGGTGTCATGATGAGCTGTTTGTGCTGGACGGATCTCTTGCATGATTTTTTCCAATTCTTTGGCATATTCCGTTTGGGATTGTATTTTGTTTGATTGGTGGAAAAACTTTCCCGGCAACCTGTGCGTAGTTCCGTATACTAGCTGTGCGGGAGTTGCTTGAATGTCCGGTTTGTAAGCTGTGCGAAGTCCTAAAAGAATCATTGGTAGTTTCTGTGGCCAATTTGCATGGTTTTTGCACATGATAATATGCGGTTGTACGTAGGTGATCGATTCCCAGTAGCCTTGATAATTCATTGAATAGCCTCGATTCGAATTGTCTGCCTTGATCCGTTGTGATTCGAGCCGGTATGCCAAATCTGGAGATCCAGGAGCGAATGAGGGCGGATGCTACGGTATCGGCTTGCATGTCTTCAATAGCGATGGCTTCTGGCCACCTCGTGTACCGATCTATAATGGTGAGGCAGTATCTGTACGGGCCAGATTGTGGTAGTGGTCCAATAAGATCCAGATTGATGTGCTCGAATCTTTGGTTGGGTAGTGTAAAGTTTTGAAGAGGTGAGCGAACGTGACGGGTGATTTTTGATCTTTGGCAAGGAATGCAGTGTTTTACGAACTCGGAGATTTCTTTGTGCATGGAGGGCCAAACGAATCGTTGTTTTAAAAGTTTTTATAGTTGCCTTAACTCCACCATGTGCAATGTTATGTAGCTTCTCGATGATTTTGTTTCTAAGCGGCTGTGGTATGAAAGGCCGTACGCTAGAAGTAGATATATCGCAAATTAGTGAGTGATATGTATGAGGAATATTTACTGCTTTTAACTGAAGAGAGCTGGTGTTGGAATTGAGTAGTTTTTGGAGTTCTGGACAGCGTAATTGCGCATCGCTTATTTCATTATAATTAATGCAATTATCTCCGATGGCTTCGATGCGGGAAAGCGTATCTGCGGTTGTATTTTCGTCTCCTCTTACGTGTGTTATAGATGTGGTGAATTGTCCTATGAAATCCAATTGGCGAAGTTGTCGCGGGGATGCTTTTTCGGGTTTTTGATCGAAGGCGTATACTAAGGGTTTGTGGTCTGTACGGATGTGAAAAACCCTGCCTTCCAGCATGTGACGGAAATGTTTTATTCCAAGGTAAATTGCTAGGAGTTCCCGATCGTATGTGCTATATTTTCGTTGTGTTTCTGAGAGCTTAATGCTGAAGAATCCCATTGGTTGGTATTCCGAGTTGATGACTTGATGTAGAACCGCTCCCACTGCTATGTTGCTCGCGTCTGTGCTTAGCGAAAGGTTTGCGTTCGGTGCAGGATGTGCCAATAGTGCAGCTTGTGCTAAAGAATTTTTGCAACTGTTGAATTTGTCGATTGTTTCTGTTGTCCAGTTGATTGGGGTGGAATCGTTTTTCTTATTGCCTGGTATAAGCTGCACTAGTGGAGCTTGATGTTGAATAGCATTGGGGAGGAATCGTCTATAAAAGTTGATCATTGCGAGGAATCTTCGTAATTCTTTGGCCACCTTGGGTAAGGGGAAATTTGTAATGGCGTTTACCTTGGTTTGTAGAGGTTTAATACCCTGGTGGTTAATTTTATGTCCTAGGAACTCAATTGTTTCTTTTCCGAAACTACATTTGCTGGGGTTTATCGTGAGATTGTACTCTTGCAGTTTCTCGAAAACTTGGCGCAGATGGATATGATGTTGTTGTATGATGGCCGATGCGACTGCTATATCGTCGACGTAAACAAAGACAAAGTCTAAATCCCTGAATGCTGTATGCATGTATCGTTGAAATGTTTGAGCTGCGTTACACAGTCCAAATGTCATGTGTGTGAATTCAAACAGACCAAAAGGAGTTGTTATGGCCGTTTTAGGGATGTCTTTAGGTTCTATTGGGATTTGATTGTATGCGCGGTTGAGATCGATCTTGGAGAAAATAGTTTTTCCATAGAACACGTGTGTGCAATCTTGTATGTGTGGTAGTGGATACCGGTCCGGTATGGTTTGCGCATTGAGTCACCGCATAGTCACCGCATGGTCTCCATTCACCAGTAGGTTTTCGTACCATGTGTAAAGGTGAAGCATATGGGCTTTTAGAAGGTCTGCATACTCCCATGTCCATTAAATATTGGAACTCGTTCTTTGCTGCTCGGAGTTTCTCTGGGGTCAGTCTTCGTGGTCGCGCGAAGGGTGGTGCTCCTTTGGTGTCGATGACGTGGGTGTCGCTAGTTGTTGACGATGGACGATGTGTGATTGTGTTGAATTGTGTGATGTCTTTGAATTCCTCCAACAGTTGAGCGAATGCGTTGGATTTGTTGAATGTTTTAATAATTGATGAATTTTGATGTGTGTGGATACCACAGCATGTCAAGCGTGTTTTGGCATCAACTAACTTAGCCTCCTTAATGTTGACAAGAAGGTTGTAGTGGTGTAGAAAATCGGATCCAATGATTGGAGTATTGGTATCAGCAATAACGAAGTTCCAAGTGTAAGGGCGACGTAGTCCTAGGTCCAGTGTCAAGCGGATGGTGCCGTATGTTTTTATTTCTGTGCCGTTCGCTGCAAAGAGTGTATGGCGATTAGCGTTTTGTATATTGTTGTGAATAATACTGTATGGAATGATCGAAACGTCGGCTCCTGTATCGGCTAAAAATGTTCTCCCAGATTGGGCGTCTGGTACAAAAAGTCGGTTGCAGTAAGAAATTCTGTGAACATTAATTTGAAATGCTTGATGATAAGAAGAGGCGAAATTACTTAGTCCGTCAAGGCTGCCTCCTGATCCTCTGACGGTTGCATTTAGTTTTTTTGGTCGTCCTCGTTGAACGCTGTAAAGGAGCATGGTTGGCTGCAACGCTGTGCATCTCTGCCGTACTTGTTGTGGTACCAACACAGTTGTTGGGACGATCTATCGTTAGAAGGTGCATTGTTGAGGTAATAATTTTGGGGTCGCTGATTATTTCTGCCACGCGTTTGATTGTGATTTAGTAACTGTCCCAGTTTGTTGTTAATCTGCTGCAGAGCCTTGTCGTTATCGTCAAGTCGTTTGGTCAGCGTTATGACGCGTTCTTCTTGATGAGACTGCTGTTGTTTGTTTTTTGAAAAAGCATATACGTGGTCAGACGCATCGTCGTTTAAGGAATCCATAACCGCATCGGCTGCTTTTGCAAGTTGTGAGAGTTTGGTCTGCGGTGAGCTTCCTAACATGCCGACAATTACCGCGCGTACGGGAGGAGGCAAACGTTTGATCCAGTAGCGTCGTACTACTGATTCGTCGCAGGTTGCCTTGGTTTGCTGCAGTTGGCAGAGTAAGTGGCTTGGGCGGCTGTCGCCGAGCTGAATTCCCGTTGCAAGTCGGTCCAAACGTACCATTTCCGAGTCCGTGAACTTTGAAAGGATCGCTTCCTTTAAGGTGGAGTAAGGGGCAGTTTCGGGTGGATTGTTCACAAGATCGTGTACTTGTTCCAGGTATTTGGGGTCCTTGTAGTGCGAACCAACTTTCTAACTTCGTGAAGAACATTTCTAAGAACGGCATCTTTCCAAATACGGATTGGATCATGGCTGTGCTAGTGAATTGCGCAGCGTCTTGCGCGTCAGCGAAGTCTTCGTTTTCGGCCATGTTATGAAATACTTGTGTGTATGTACTCAAGACTTTGAAATTGTTCTAGTTGTCGAGGGTCACTAATTATGGAGTCTTTTATGCTCCAAATAAATATAACCACGTTGGTTAATAACTATTAATATTTATTAAAGATAACTGCATGAATAGTGTGGATACAAAGATTTGGTTGAATGTATATGTTGTCAATATTAAGATGATTTCTTGAAGAGTGAAGCTTCTTGTAGCGAGTAGTCTTTTAGTATGCTCAAAGGGATTTTAGATACTATGGCGAAAAAGAATTTATTCGTTGCAATTTCAAATTGTGTCGGTTGACTCGCCACACACTTATGCTAGATACTTCTAATATTTCTACCAAACTAATATTAATATTAATAGGCTGTTTGTCTCTGAATTCGCTTACATCGGCACCATCTAGAATAGCTGGGTTTACAATATTTAATTTTGCTGGGGTTAGGCCCATAAGGATGTTTTCTAGGTCTGTAATGATGATTCTATTCTTGGCTAAAATGATTTCTAACAAGTGTGTTTCCTTATTTGTTTCGTATTTCTGAATCTGATTCATTGCGTTAGCGAGCTCATTTAGACGTTCTTGAAATTTTATATTTAATTCTGTCTGACCTTCATCTGCCCTCATTAACCTGTCCTGATTAAATCTTACCTGCTCCCAATCATTAAAGTCAGGCGTACCTGCAATAACCTTGAGAGCTGTACCAATTAGATTGATACTTCTAGAAGCCCTATGGTGGAACTTAAGGGTGGTCACCAACTTGCGAATATGTCCGTTGCTATAACTGGTGTTCTGTGGTAATCCGTGAATGTCTTCGTCATTGTTTCTGTCTGGTCTGCGTAGTCCTGGTAGGTCGTCATGTTCGTTGCGTGCTGTAGGTATCCGTAATTTTCCCAGATTACAATGTCATTGTCTTCTATCGGGATATAGTCCGCGTTCGTGTAATCGTTTAGTTTTAATGTCGCGTCCGTCTTAACAGCCGTTAGTATGAAAATTAAGAAATATTTCTGTAACCTAGAAAGAATAAAGAAAGAAAAAGGGGGTAGGTCAAAATTTTGTGAAGACGATTAACGTAGATTGTCCTTGTGGACCACCCTCCCTTTAATAAGGACCGTGGTCCCCAGGTCTGCATCAATAACCTCTTCTGAGAACAGTGGTGTAAGCTTATTCCCCAGGCGTTTGTTTGCTTTCAGGAAAACCTTATCGCCCACTTGGTAAGTTTTATGAGTCCTATCTTTGTTTACGTGTTCGAGGGTTTTCTCCTGAGCTTTTTGAATTTTTTTTCTAATTTCTGCCTCGAATTCTGCGGGTTTTGGGTGTAAAACGTCTATGGGTTTTTCGTTAGTCACCGAGTGAATGGATTTATTATATTTATTAGTTACAAGAAAAATTATCTCAGTGGTGTCAATTAGATTTTTTTCCAGCTTCAAACATCGTTCTATTTCAGCTAGGGTGCTATGGAATCTCTCTACCTGGCCGTTTGAGGTGCTGTGTAGAGGTGGGGCGTTAGAAATGGTAATGTTATAGTTGTTATAGTTGTTATAGTCGGGAGAATGGATTTTATGGTCTCGGAATTTAAGGATTTCTCGTTATCGCAGTAGATCGTTTTCGCTTTTGGAAAAAAATTCGCTATTTGCATTATTGGAGTTTTTAAGTCCACAATAGCTATTGACGCGATCACCTGTACTGTGGCGAATTTCGAGAATTTGTCCACACACGTAAGGAAAAGTGGTAAAAATGTCAATGTGGAGGATTTCCCCTATAGAAGTAGGTATAGGTGTTTGTGCTACTGCCTGTTTGGATGGGTGGCGTTTGTACATTGCCATGGAACAGATTTTGCAGTTTGATGCCACATCTGTTGCCAGCCGGAACATTTTTGGAAAAAAATAGTCCCTTAGGAATTGTTTCACATTTTCCTGGGCTGCTCGATGCGCTCTATTGTGTTCGGTTACCATGATCTCTTTCTGTTCGGTTCCGTCCGTTATGTCCTGTACAAAGCATTTTGAATGTCTGAACGTAGTGTTTCGGAATAGCTCCACGAGTTCGTGCTAAATAAATGCCAGGATTGGTAGGGAGCAATATATTGCGTTTACCACTTCGGCGTTAACCACCTCTTGCAAGGTATTTAGTAGGTTACCGCGGTCATTTATTTTAACTATGTGTCTAACTTTGCTTTTAAACAGAATGAACGTGTCTATGGATGAGCTCTTACTCTCTTCAATTATTATTTGATTCCTGAAACAGTTAACCGGGGTGTCCGTTGTGGCTATGGTGTACGTTAGCGATTCCTCGCTATGTATGGTAGCCATATCGGAGTCCTGTTCTTCCTCTAAAGCGTTAATGTTTTGGCAACGGGACAACGCGTCAGCGACAAAGTTTTCTTTGCCGGGTGCATAAATCACCTTTGCCCCGTGGTCGTCAATAATTTCTTTCCAGCGCTTTAGTTTAGCGTTAGGATTTTTATCAGAGACGGCGTAAGTGAGTGGCTGGTGGTCGGTAAAGATCTGTAAGTTTTTTACTCCATACAAATAATTGTATAGTTTTTGTAGTGCCCAGACTATGGCGAGGAGTTCTCGTTCGTTGGTTGCATAGTTCTTTTCGTTATCATGCAGAGTGCGTGATATCATTGTAAATGGGCGACCAGCCTGCGATAGAACCGCCCCTAGACCAAAACCTGATGCGTCCGTTGTTAGATCGAACGGTTTCTTATAGTCTGGGTAGGAAAGTAAAACATCTTCTGATGCTAGGATTTCTCTTAGTCTGCAGAATGTTTCCATCTGTTCCTTGTTCATTTCAAGGCTTATTTTTCTTGATTGGTATTTACTGGTCTTACCGTTTTCGCCCTTAAGAATGTTAGTAAGATGCCTTGCAATTGCTGCAAAATTCTTAATAAAACATCTATAGTAGCTTGCTAATCCAATAAAAGATCTCAGCTCGAAAAGGGTCTTTGGTTGGGGAAATTGTTTGATGGCCTTGACCTTTTCGGGTGAGGTCCGTAAGCCCCCTTGTGTCACTATGAATCCCAAGTATTCAACGCTCTTTTTGAAGAACTTTGATTTTTCTTGAGATACTCTCATACCTGCTTCGGAAAGTTTTCCTAGAACCTATCTTATGCCATTAAGATGGTCCTCTTTCTTCTTTGAGTATATTATGACATCGTCTACATAAACATAGCATATCTTTGAAATTCCATCTCTTAGGACATCATCGATAGCTCTTTGGAAGATACTCGGAGCATTCTTTAGTCCGAATGGCAATCTACAGAATTCGAATTTACCATTGTTTATTGAGAAAGCCGTTTTTTGTCGGTCTTTCCCTGCCAGCTCTTTTTGGTGGAAGCCGGATTACAGGTCGGGTGTTGTAAAAAACTTTGACTCGCCCAGGTTCGACAATATTGTCGTAATCGCAGGGATAGGGTATCTATCGTCTACGATTTTTTCATTTAGTTTCCTAAAATCGATAACGAGTCGATTCTTCTTGGCCCCGTTCTGGTCAGTTCCTTTTTTGTCGACAACCCACGTTGGATTATTATAAGGAGACTTGGATGGCCTTATGACGCCGTCCGCTAGAAGTTGTTCAACCTCTGCGTTGACGAACTCAGTTACACTCATGGGGTGGAGGTACGACTTTGAGTACACCGGTTCCCCATCTGTTTTATGTGTAGCAACAGTATTTATATTGAAAGGAAGTGCTTCGTTTGGATCAGCGAAGGCTTTGTAATTTTCCCCTATCATTTTGTCGAAGGCGGTTTTTACCGCGAGGGGAACGTCCTCGTCATCTATTTTGATAAAGTTGACATTTTCTGCCTTAGCGAACTGGATCTTTTCGGATCCATTATTAGTGTGGAAAGTATTTGCAGTAAAATCGAGTTTCGCATTCACTTGTTTAAGCAAGTCGAGACCGATAATACCGTCAAAATCTTTCAGGACTTTGAGAATGAAAAATGATGATTTAACATTAAATATGGAAGCAAAACATTTCTTCTTGATTTTTGTAAAGCCGTGGATTGACTTTACGTTAAAAGGGGTGTCCACAGCCCCGGGAGTGGAGTAATATAATTTTTTGAGGTACCTGTATCGATTAAAAGCTTTATTTCCCTTCCTCCCAGCGTACGTGTAATGCACGGGCAGGGACTTTACCCTAAAAAATTAATAGAGTCTTCCGCGTCCAGGTCATCTTCTATTTCTGTGGCGCATGCCTGCGCAACGGAATCATAATCTTCTTCGCCGGACTGCTCCTCGGGCATGAAGTTGATTTTCTGTTGGGGCCTTGTCGATTGCCCTGCTACCCATGCCGAAGGCTGTCTAAAACGGGATGAGGAATCTACATCCATGGGCTCCGCCCTTGGTTGTTTCTGGGTGTTTCCCGTATTATTGTATGGTTTTTGTTTAAAAGAACCGGGTTGGTTATTGCCTCCTTTTTGAGGTCTGGCAAAGTAAGAGGTTTTTTGTATTGCCATCAAATTTCGACTTTGTTCCTGGTCTGCGGGCCAATTCTTCCAGCCCGCTTGTCGCTGGTTGTTTGGTTTACCCACTTTTTCCTCGCTGTGGCGAGCAAAACTAGCCGCAAAAATACTTCTTTCGTTGCTCGATTCGGCTTCTTGGGCCAAAGCCAATGCCGATGGCAAATCTTGTGGTTGCGCGGGAAATACGGCCATTTTTAATGATTTTTTTAGGCCGGATATAAACGCATGCAGGGCGTCGTTCCTGAATTTTTGGTTCAAAACGGCTGCTGCGTTAGCATCGTGGGTCATAATAATTTTATTTGTCAAAAGCGTTAGCTTCCGTTCTACTTCATCATAGTATTTAAGTAAGGGTAAATCACCTTGCCTTAACAAACTTAATTCTTGTTGAATTACGTGTGTCGGAGTTTTGTCCGCATACGTGAAATCTAAACGTGCCAAAATGGCATGGAAATTTAACACTGTATTATATGAAGACAGTGCAGCGGACGGTGGTCCTCTTATTTTGTTTCTGAGGATTGCGACTGCTTGATAGAATCGACTGCTGCCTTCGTAAGGCTCGAATACCCTGTATGCTGCTGTGGCAGCCTGCCTCCAGGAGACGTAATTCTCCTGTTTCCCTTCGAATTCCGGGACGGATTTTACTATATGTTTTTATTCGTACTCGAATTTCGGAGAAAAATTTATTTTTTCACACTCAGGTTTCATAAAAAAGGGAAAAATATATTTTTTTAAATCTTGTATTTCCTTAATGTATTAATTTTTTATTTCTCTTGAACCATATGTTTAACAAGTTTTAATTTTTTTGGAAACGGAGAAAAAAAAGAAATTTAATTATTTTCTCTTTCTTTTTTTTTTTTTTTACGTAGTCACTACGTAGTCACTACAGACCTAGCGAATCTTTTTTATTTGTTTTTTTTCTTTCTTTTTTTTTTTTAAATTTCTTTTCTATATTATTTATTTTGCACGACACAAACAGCCTACTTACATTTTCTTATATTTATTTTCCAAAGTTTTCTGCAAGTTGCCGTCGGCTTTCCTCCGCTTCAGTTTGTTGATTCCCGCGGAGGGGGGCGAGGGTTACCCTACAGCTCCCTTTACTTGTATTATTCCCGCGGAGGGGGGCGAGGGTGTTCTCTGCAGCTCCCTTTCTCACTGCTTCGTTGTTTATTTAGAATTTTATGCAAGATCCAAAATCTTGCAATACAATTAATTTCATTTTAGAACTTTTCGTTTTTTTTTTTTTAATGTTTTTTTTTTTTTGTTTCACTGTTTCTACAATTTTTCGTGTAGAGACAAAATATATTTTTTGTCCGTATTTAGAAGTTTTTGGGGTTTGATTTTCTTTTCGTCTTTTTTTGTTTTGTTTTTTTTTTTTCTCACTTGTTTATTTCTTTTATTATCGACTACTTTTTTCTTGTAGCCGAATTTTACACTTTATTTTTATGTAGTAATTTTCTGAATTAGGGTGCGGGTTTTTTTTCACGCTTGGGCGCCAGTTAGTAATAAGTGGTTGTGGTGTGGTTTTTATACCCTTGCAGAGGGTATTATAATTTTGGTCAAAAGTGTGCAACGCAGTGAAGGAGACATCTCCGACCCTATAAAGTATATATATTCTTGATCAGGATCACCTCCTGAGTCGATATGAGCATGTCCGTCTGTCCGTCGGTCCGTCTGTCTGTCTGTCTGTCTGTCTGCAAACTTATCTACGCAAACTTATCTCTCAGTTTTAAAGCTATCGAGTTGAAACTTTGCAAAGCTTTGGTGTTTTTTATGTTAGACAGACGGGACTTGGTACAGAACTAATTTTGGGCAAAGTAATCTTGTTTTATATGATATCCGGTGTTTGTTCTGTATATATCATAAATTTTAATATTTATAATCATTTAAATAATAATTCAAACAAGAAAGGAAAGCTAACTTCGGGCGGAGCCGAAGTTGATATAGCCGTGCAATTAGGTAGCATTTTTTATCATTATTATATATATATCGGATCGTATATATAAACCCTAATAACCCTTATAAACTATGATTTTACGAAGCAAGCGAAAAAATGTACGGCAACAAATACGAGTATGAAGATTCACATTATTTTTTACACGGAGTCAGATGTTTAATTTTAATAAAAGCCAATAAAAAATTTAAAAAAAAATTTTTAATTATGTTTTTATTTATAAAAAGATTTTATATAACAATGGTCATACTCGTATATATATTCTGATTTATGACCTGCTAAAGTATATTTTATGACGCTTTTTTTTTATTAGTTTATAAGGGCATAACAAGGAAAATCTGGGACCTATCCTCTGTGACATCTTGATTGGTTACATCTTTGGGTTTTGAACCCTTTCCAGTTAGGAAAACCAAAAAAAATTTGCGGTAATATGCATTTCCTAAAACGATCCCTTTTTTCCAAACCACATAATTATGCAATTGAAACTTTATGGTGTACTGGTTCAATGTACCATAGGTATTACATACATACACAGCTGGCCAAAATAATAAGTACACAGATATAGTGTTATATCGATATAACTCGATTTTTATGTAATGCACACCCGCCATTTTTTTTATATTGATAAGTTACAATGTTACACAATTTCTAAGACAAGAATGAAATATGGGAACCTCGTGGATTCAATACTAAGCTTAATTTTCTGCTGGGTGGGCGATTTTGGTCTGGTCAAAATAATAAGTACACCTGTGTATTTGATAAATTTTAAAGGATTAAAGCTAGATTCGAGTTAAGATATGTTGGTTTTTATTATTTCCTAGCATATTTAAGTATATCCCAGGAAAAAAGAATTCTATAGTTGGGCAAACAAAAGAGTTGTACAACAGAAAAAAGAAAAATTGCTTTAATTCTGCAAAAGGAAAGATAAAATCTTCGGGAAATCGCTAAAAGACTTGGGCAGTCATTATGTTTGGTCCAGAATGCCCTAAAATTCAACATTCAATTCGAAACTCGAGGTCGGAAGAAGAAATCCTGTCAAACGACCGACACCCGAATCCTAAGTTTTTACTGCTCATCCATTGCTGCTCATATTGACCATGAAATATCGTCTAGATCAGTTCGTCGAAGACTTACTAATGCTGGCTTACAAGGACACATAGCCAGAAAAGTTACTCTCCTTCGAGGGAATAAATTAAAGATGAGGAAACAGTTAGCCCAAAATCATTTGGCATGATCTGGAACAGAGGGTTCCAAAAAGTGGAATAATGTCCTATGGAGCGACGAAACAAAAATAAATCTATTTGGTAACGACTCCAGAAAGAATGTACGACTTGTTTCGTCGACCCAAAGGCATAGAATTCGACGCCCGGTACTCGAAATAGACCGTTAAACACGGAAGCGGAAACATTATGATTTGGGACTGTTTTTCTTGGCATGGAGTCGTCCCGATTTACGGATTACCGATACTATGACCCAATTTGGATATAAAATTATATTGTCTGACATAATGCTGAGGAAGACATGCCCTTGAGTTGGGTCTTTCTACAGGACAACGACCCAAAACACACATCAAAGCTGGTCAAAGCTTAGTTCACCGAAAACAAGGTGGACATTATGAAGTGGCCAAGTCAAACTGCAGACTTAAACCCAATAGATAACCTATGGGGAGAGCTTAATCGTCGGATTGGCACAAACACATTTCAAAATATAGAAGAATTGCAGCAAAGACAAGGTACGAGAGTTGTTTGGAGACGTGCCGTAAATTAAATGCCCAGCATGCCGAAACGGATAACAAAAGTTATACAAAATATGGGGGGATATACTGGGTATTAGCATAAGATTACTATAAAAAGAAAAAAATTGAGAAAATGTTTTTTATTTTTAAGTTAGAGGCTTTGAAGAATTGCTGTACTTATTTTTTTGACCAACCCTTTTTTATGTTTTTTAGGTTTAATCGACCATAAATTCTACAAATTTCGTGAATTATTCTTATGTTAAGTATTTTTATAATCAACATTATGCCAGAAAACTAAAAGAAATTAGAATTGGTTCGTAACGGTTATCAAAAAAGATTTACGTGACATAGAAGAAATCTTATGAGCATGTACTTATTATTTTGTCCAGCAGTGTAAATAATTCATATAAATGTTCCTATATCAAATATGTAGCAAATTGATCACACAAGAATTCCAGTGTAAATCACTATATGCTTAGTCGGCATATCTAGCATGCGCGACAGCGGTATAGATGCATGACACCTTCTAACTCACATACACACAAATGCACTTGCATATACTAATTATTTACGTGTAAAATATATAATGTCGATCTAGTATTCAGCAGCGTCTCTGCCGGCAAAACCGTGCATTATTTGGCTATATAAGTAAATGCCCATAGATATAAGAATTCATTCTTATTATTCAACAAAGAACCTCCAAACACAACGCCAGAGACATGGACCTTTCCTTGGGCAAACCATCATTGCAAGGAATTCAGTACAATGTAATCATCTCCTTTGGAGTTATAAAAACTTAAACGTATGATCTTAATTAAGTGCCTCAAATAGAATTTATCTGGGCTGGTTGTAGGCGTGTTTTATCTGAAACCAGGGTTAGGTTTGAAGCAAGATTGTTAGGCTTCTTATTCTGGCGGGATGGCGAGAAATCAATTATTACAACAATTTCCACAAATAAATAACATTCAGCTCATTTAGTGGCTTTAACATAAATAATGAGCATATACTTTTGAAGAATTTATCGAAGTCAGAGATTATTTTTAAGTAGTTGATGTTCAACCCGATCCATTTGTTAGATTTTTAGCTCAGATTTGAATCTTCCCGACGTCTTCCATCCTACTCGGTCGAGTAGACGAACGAATGGAAGAGATTCTACGAAGATAGAAGAGAAACGGTATTCATCCTGGTATTCATCAAATAATTTAAACTTTTTGACCTTGAGAAAATTATAGTATTATTAAAAGTGCATTTAAATTAATTTGACAAAGAATTTCACATTAAGAATTACTAACTAAGAAACAAATTCAATTTCAAACAAATATTTGTATCAAATATAACAAATAAATATTTAAATTAATATAATATAAATCATAATGTATAAAATGTAAAACTGCATGCCCGAGACATTTTTTTTATAGATCTTAAACAATCAACAGCACTTTTATACGAAAATATAGTATTATTCAAATCCTGAAGCTTCAGTAAATTTATTTTGTGTGTTTTAGTGTTTTCTCTTTCGTACTTGACATTTCCATGTAATTTCGAAATTAAATATGATAGCCACAGCACATTTGTTTTTGGAGCGAAAGATGACCAGTTGTTTCTGCAAAAAATATTATTTTTGTTAGATAAATAAATTATAAGATTTTAATAATGTCTTACATTAATATTTTATAATCGAACCTCCATTTATTACAGAGAGGATTGTAATTTTGAGTCGATTTAAGCATGTCCGTCTTTTCGTCAGTCCATGTCCGTCTATCTGTTTCAACACAAACTAGTCTCTCAATCTTAAAGCTATCAACAGCTATCAACACAAATAGCCATCAGTCCCGATCAATCAGTTATATAGCAGCTATAGGATATAGTCGAGCGGTCCCGGCCGTTCCGACTTATATACTGCCTGCAAGCAAAAGAAGGATGTGTGCTTTAAAACTTTAAAACTGAGAGACTAGTTTGCGTTGAAACAGACACACAGACGGACAGACGAACATGCTTATATCGACTCAAGAGGTGATCCTGATAAAGAATACATATACTTTATAGGGTCGGAGATGTCTAAATCACTGCGTTGCACACAAAATTATAATACCCTCTGCAAGGGTATAAATATGTAGGCAATGAATGTGGCCAATAAGAAAAAAATTAAATTTTCATCCATAACATGACATAATACCGCGATTTTAGATTCACTTTCGATTTGTGGTTAATCTGCATATCTAGAACTCTCTTAATCATTCGTGACGTTGTTTTTCTATGGCTTTATTATGGCCCAGGTGATCTTTTATAAGATCAGAGAATTACATATTTTGTGGCTTAACTTAACTGTTTAGGTGGTCAATGTTAATGAGGGACTAAATCCAATGCGACTGTACGTTTTTGTTGAACCGTCTTAGTGACCCGTTGTGTACCTTTATACTAGAAAATATTTTGATTCTTAAAACTAATAACTGAAATGTTATGTTAATACAAAAAAAAATATTTCAATCATGTGGGTGAGACCTCCAACATTGGTAAGATACCAAATATATTTCTATTCGGCCTGTTGTCTTCTCCGTCTTGTTGCGCGGCCTTTTAACTATTCTCCTTGGTCATCCCATGTAGTACGAGGCGTTTTTTCTGGTTCGATTCGTGATTCGTGAGTGGCTCGATTCATAATACTTATAGAGATACAGGGTAGAGCTACTAAGTAGCTCTAAGTATGAGCGCTGGCTCGTTTTTTACTCGCGAGATTCTGCGCAGGCAACGGTCACGCGTTTGAAAATTCAGATGATAATTATTTTCGCTCTTGATCTATTATGCAACAGGTTCCAGACCTATGTATATGAGGTCTCCACCTTAGAGTTGTGGACCCCGGCTGAGTTAGAACCCTTTGCGAGTTGTAAGACAGGTTCAATGGACATATGTCGGCATTGATGAGTTCTGGATCGCCAAAGGAAATACCAGGCTTCCTCCTGGTGCACATCCTAGTCTAGAAGCTGGATCTTTTAACCCAGGTTAAGTGGGAGGAGACTCAAGCGGCTGCAAGGAGGATACTTTTCTTACTTGGAAAGCTATGTCCCGGTTTTTGGAGCAGCGTTGTCTCTCTTGAGATGGTGAACCTCGCGATCGACACATGCGCCAGCCAAGCACATGACAAGACGTAGACCAACGTAGATAGACGTAGACGTCTACGTCCAGTACATGGTAATTAAGTCTCTTATCGATGCGTGCTCTGTGTGTGTGGCTTCAACTCACGCAATATTTGCAATATCTGCCCGGGGTTTGATGCCCTGATGAAAAGCCACGCAGAAAAGCAAGGAGAATGTCGAATTTTTCATCGCATGCATCACATCTCCCTGCATTACCGGGATTTTCCGCCTAGACATGTGGTGGGTGCATTCGATTAAGACCCGGATAGCCAGCCAGATGCAACTTCGCCACAAGGCTTGGCAATAAAGTGGTTTCAACCGAAAGAAATTAATTTGGTGTCTTCCTTCTGTATCGGCATTCTGATTATTCGGCACGGCAATCATCGCTTTAAAGATAATGAGTTTAAACCCAACGATCATATAAATATTTTTGACTGGAGTATCCCAGCAAATTTTGTGCTTGGTGCAGTCTCTCCTACGAGCTCTTCTATATTCATGCTTTTGGAAAATTCCAAGCGTTTAAGAGGAAATTAAGTCGTTGCCAGCAGTTGTGGGTCCAATGTGGTGCATTTATGAAGGAGTATCTGGATTTGGGCAGCCTCATGTCATTGGTTCTGGCAGCCTCGAAGGACTGTTAAGGACAGTTCCACGACGACGCTCAGCGTTTGGCGCAACTGCCACCGGATACTCTCGTAATGGCTGACTGGTGATAAAAACCAAGCTGTTCTATCTTTCAACTTAGATCCGGTCTCATTGGTAGCAACAACCAGGAGCTCTTAAACAAGGGTCATTTGCACTTGAGGAAGTGGTTCAATGTTTTTGCTATTCTGGAGCGTATACTTGATGAGGACATGGACGCTCGATTTTGTCGTCTGTAGCGCCCTTCTATGAACCAATAGGACCTTTTTTTGCAAAAAAATTCTAAGCAACAGATACATGAATTTTACTGATCCGAATGAAGACGATAATGTTCAAACACCCAAGGTCAAGGCCACACCTATATGTGTGCGTCGAAAGAATTGTACTAAATTGGTTCACAAAATTCAATAATGTACATTAGAAGAGGCAACATAAAAGGTCAACGATGAGAAAAATTCTCGATCCGTGACTGTAACGCTATCAGCTTTTTGATAGCGGTTGAATCTAGCGGTTGAATTTCGATTCGTTTTAAATATTTATTATGGGTCAATTTAACCCCAAAATAAATGAAGCGGACTCAATGGCGAATATACAAGTGCATAAAACTAAGAGCTTGCTCTACAAAAGCTCCCAATGTGCATGCGCTACAAAGAACAAAGCGCATGCGAATCTGGGAGAATCAAAGAATACGGAACTGCCCATAACGGGCAATTAGTGGACCGCTGAGGGTAGATACACGGGCACAAGTCCCAACATCCTCCCCCGTTATATAATACAATATTGATGATGATCGCAAAGTCTATAACTCTCGGTTGCAGGCTTTCGTAAATAGCAAATAGAGTGGCGGGAAACATATTTCTGGGATGGCGTGGAGGCGGACCTTTCGATTGCTGCAGCACACTCGTCGACAATTAAAACATAATTATCGTCAGTACAGTTAAGGTTGATGCAGGATTGGGAGGCTGGAACAACAGCCTTGGCAGCTGCAGGCGGTAGCAGCAGTGAAGCAGACAACTTCCCTCTATTGGAAGGGTGCAGGTTGGAGTCCAGAATGGAGTTAGACCTGGGCGCTGACCTAATCGGCACCGGTGACAATAAACAAAATCCCAGGCCAGATGAGGCATTAGGAACAGAAGTTTCAGAAAATCCATCGCAGACCACTGCCAGACGTGACGTGGAAATGTCGACCTCGGGCAGTAGCGTAGATAGGGGGTGGATCAGGGGGATCAATCCCCCCATTGGGTCTGAGAATTATAAGATGATATAATCTCAAAATTGAAAAAGAAACACATTTTTACGCGATGACTGTGCAGTACAGCATTATTATTATTATTATCGCAGATTGCGGATTATTATCGCAGTGTAAAATAAAACTTACAAAAAAACAGGATATTATTCTGAGTCATATCCCCCCCCATATCAAAAAGCTATCTACGCCACTGACCTCGGGGGGAGCGGGGGCATTGATAAGATACAATTGGCCACTTCCTGGTTAAATAGACTCGACTGGATGTCGCGGTCCAGCGGGGACCATTGGTGTCGTCGAAACGAGTGGAGTGTGCAGCTAGCCTCATAGAGTGCTTGGTCATTCCCACCTGGATGTCAACATGCACATCAGCTGCAAGCTCGGAGAAGTATCAGAATAATTCACTCCCAATTTCACTTGAACTCAATTGCTCTATTTATTGAATTGAAGTGAATTTATTTCGCAACAAGACTTCCAATGGCTCCAGTACAATGATAGTGAACTCGTACTTCTGCACTGCATCCTTGACTTTATGATGCAGGGCTTTCATCTTCTGGTAGGTCACCTTTGCTCTTCGCAGCAACAGCCTTTTCCTGCTTGCAGGAACCGAGGCACTAGCTACGTCTCCAGACTCCATTACGTAATTATCGTGCAAGGTGCAAAGTAATGGAAACGAAAGCAACAAGTTATCCTTTACAAGGTTTCATTTAAGCACTTCAATGACCACAAATAAATGGAACTGCTGATAACAGGTAATTAGTGGACCGCTGCGGTTAGATACACTGAAAGAACTAACTAAAAATAATTACAATGTTTAATGCTGGAACTAGTCCCACCAGTGACCAAATATCTCTTCAATGGAAAACTTAATTACTTCACAAATTGACTCAAACTACTATGACAAATATATAATGTAGGTTTAAAAAAAACAATGCAGAATCTTCTCACGTAGTTCTTAATCGAAGACAAATCTGTTTTAATGCAATCGATGTAACTATTGATTTAACATTGATGACTTTTGATTTAGTTTGTCGCGAGTGGCAAGCCCATAGATTACCTGCCTTAAAATAGGTTCTAGAAATAGCCACGGAATTTGTTGGCACTTAATGCCTTTAATATACATCCCTAGCATTACCAGCATCAGCCGAAGTGGTCTTACTGCTGCCAACAAGGCGTTCAACTGAACCACAGATTCCTATATATTTAATGTTAATGGTGGTGTATTTCTAAAGCTAAAAATCGGCTATGAAACATATTGAAGCTCCATGGAAGTGATTTGTAAAATGGAACAATCTATTTATCGCCACTTTGAGAGTGAGTAATCTCATATAAGCTTAGTCTTGAATCCTCAAGTACCTCAACCCATAAATAGGATTAAAACCGATACACAACTGATAAACAACCGACATACAAATCAATGGCTCCTCTGTCATCTGTTCCCGCACGGGGACTATCATCAGGACCGTTTTAGGTAAACTTTCTCTGTCAACCTTTGTAGGCCCTGTATCAATTTTAGGTGAACTTTCTCAGTCAACCTTAGAAGATAATGGTTGTTATTCCAGGACCTACCGTTTTTTCCCGTGAGCTTTCCCAGTACCAAGAACAGATACCGAGATTACGAATGATTTTGTATAGGTGCACCCTACTGGCGGTCCGCATCGCGGGAGCAACACACGACGCAGGTTAGGTATAAGTACCACGAACTGATACCGAGATTACGAACGTTTTGTATAGTTGAGTCCTACTGGTGGTCCTTTTCACGGGAGAAACACACGACGCAGGGTAGGTATAAGTACCACGAGATGGTACTGAGATTACGAGAGATTTCGTATAAGTCCTACTGGCAGTCCGTTTCACGGGAGCATCACTCTAAGTAGGTTAGTTTTAAGTACCATTAGATGATACTGAGTAACGAACCGATTTAGTCTGTATTCGCAACTATCTTTATTGTGGACCAGATAATCTTTTATAAGACCAGAAAATCACAAGTTTTGTAGCTTAACTATGGTTAGCTGGTAAATGTTAATAAAAGTACGTACACTAAGGTCAATGTTACAGAAAGTACGTGCTATGGCTAATGGTTAATGTTAAAGAATGTACGTGCTAGGTACTCGTTGTGGGTCTGCTGACTCAGATCGCTTTGTATCGGTTTTCTACTCAAGTCGCCGGGTTTGCTTGTTCCGGTCAGTCGGCCATTCTTAGCGCTGATATAGCTGATTTCTGTTTCTGGCGCAGTCTATTAGAGCTGGGTTATTAGGTATTGGCACTACATAGGTGCCAAGAACTAATTTTATTAGTATTAAAGTTCAAGTCAATTAAAATCCGTGGATATTGCTTAGTTGGTAAATTAATGGAAATGTAATCAAACGTAAACATGATAAATAAACAATTGAAAAATGTTGTATTACAATATTTTTTCGATTGCATTAAATTGAAATTCTGTTCCAGTCTTGTTATTAAATAACTGGAAACCGCATCTAACCGGATCTAACAAAATTTTTTGCATTATCGCAATGGATCGTCTGGCACTTTCCTCGACGTCCAAGGAACCGGCGTAGAGTGGCCAAAAAGACGTCTGTTGTGAGGTCGCTTACCAACTCCAAGTGAATCGCTTTCTCAAATTAGTCTTGTCAGGTCGTTTTCCTCGAATCTTATGATGAATCCATATGGGGACGCAGTAATCTACTCCCGAGTTAAAAAACGGGAGAGTCTGTGTAACTCTTTCGACTGGTAGATTTCCCATAATTTGACTCATTAATTGGGCTTAAATCTGGTACATCGTACGCAGTTGTGTAAAATGCTTCGTGCCATTGTTTTGTCATTGATGATCCAATATTGTTGACGATTAATGCCTTGCAAGGTTGGATATTTTGCATCAATATGCATCTGTTAGCCTTATAACAAAACCTCAGCATCTACGCAACAATCCGTTGCAATTTGTAAAAGGAATTACTGTGCCTATAGTTGAATACCGCTTCTCCCAACGCATCCTTAGCGGCCATGCTCGTACATGTATTGCAGCGCCATAGGACTTTTCTGAGGCGTCCACAAAACTGTGTAGTTCTTGCGTGACTGGAACCTTTCCGTTTCTTGTCATGGTTGCCATTTATATCGAGTTTGCAGGTCAGAACGATAGTTTTTCCATTCTGACTGAAGTTCTAAGGGCAGTTCATCATCCCAAGCCATTTTCAATTCCCAGAGGTGTTGCATGAATAAATTTTCTTTTACGCGTAAACATACCTATTGGGTCGAAGATTTGTAATAACTCAGAGCAGACCACTCGCTTTGTTATAACCAGAGCTTTCTTTGCACTAGTTCTTCATTATTTGAGCACCATTTTCGTAGTTTGAAATCGGGGGTAGTAGTATTTTGTTCATTTAAAAATTTTGTTGCCAAATATGGGTATGTTTTGGTTCCATACGTGACGGTTTTAAGTCGATAGTACTTAAGATCCTCAGATGAATCGTTTCTTCAAAATATAAGTTAATGGAACTTTTTATCTGGATTGACCCATACTTTTTCTATGTGCTCCGTAAATACATATCTGTGTGTTCTGAAGCGTAGCAGTATAAACAAAAGCTCGCTCTGAACGATGCGACCTGTATGTAGCTTTGCCCGAATGCATCGAAAACCCCTCATAATTTGGTGCTGCTGCTGTTAGGTTTGAGAACACAGTGATATGGTATGAAATAGTGATTTTTGGGCACATGTGTTGTTGGAACAAACTTCATAAATCCCAAAGCTTCATATTCATTAATAGAGCCGGAATACCCTTTCCGAGCATCACCGGTTGATCGTCACTCTATTGTTAAGAACATTTTGATGGCAATATCTTTCGACTTCGTGTTTTGTGGCAATATCTCTTTCGACTTTCTGCTGATTTGGAAGGAGTAGCGAGTATTAGTGCTCGGTGCCGATTGGTAGATCTATCCTTTCAGGCTTATCGAACTAGGGATCAGCTAATGGACACTCATTGGGTATTAACAATTAGCAATGAGTAATTGGTGGAGCTTGTTAGTCAGCTATGATGTGGGGAAGAACAAAGGCTGCTCCTCGCTGGCTGAAAGAGAGTTACATACTCAGTTACTCTTGCTCTTCTCATTCTTGGTTATCCTCCAATGCATTCTATCCGAGGCTTTGTATCGTACCGTTTTAGTGACAACATTGATGGTAGACGCTCAATGATCAAATTTATCTATGATCCTGAGTCTGGCAGGGGTCGAAATTTAGATACTTGTCCGTTATCTGCCTGGACCGCTACTTTGCTGTCGCAAGAAACTTGTAATTCTTGTTAGTTGCTGCACCGACAGCTGGGGAATGAAGTCTTGTGGTTTCCAGGTGCAAGAGGGTGTTATACTTTTTGACGCACTCGAAACCATTCCTTCCTTTACATTCCTTTGATTTGTGGTCGGTCTTGAATCAGTTGACTCACATTTTTCGTTTTTGTACGGAATTTAATATTTAAGATACTGTTTTTGCGCGAAAATTCTCACATTTATATAACGCGTGATATGGAGACTTCCATTAGTAGGTAGATGCTTGTCTTCCTGACGTACTGGATGCGCACGCCATATTTTTTGACCTTATTGTAAATGGTGCCGTTGTTTTTCCTGAGCTCAAGGTTCTGATTCTTTGCTCTAGGAATTCCTGCGTCGTTTGTAAGGACTGTATTTACTGAGTTGCCTTTTATGAAACAAGCGGATAACTATATTCGAAATGAGCTGAGGATTTTCATACGATCCAACTATTACGGGGGTACTCTAGTCTAGAAATTTAAAAAATCTATGATTTTTTTTCATAATTCGATAGTTTTGATATTCAAAAATAGCGTTTTTCTAGAAACTACTTTTGTTGATCCGGTAGCCATAATATCTCAAGTTCTAATTAGTCGATTTACTTGAAATTTGGCATGGTTTGAAATTTATTTTTAATATTTTTAAAAAATTCGAAAAAAATGAAAAATGTTGTGAAAAAATAGACCTTCGTTTGGGTAGCCATTTTAAAAACAAAAAATTTGTTTTTTATTTTGCTGATTCATGACATAGCAACATTTGTATTCATTAAGAATCTATCATTGTTTTATTTTTCAAATGACGAGAAGACTTGAAATCTTGGCGATTTCAATGCCTCGTTGCTTATATATATGTATATAATTTCACGAAGGGGGTACGAATGGGCAACTCATGAGCAACGCGCTGACAAATGCATGCTCGCTCAACTTTTTAGCTTATCATGGTATTCCGCTATTTCTGCCATACCACAGATGGCGCCACATCCAATAAAATTTGAAGGACCCAATACATTTCTTTCAATTAAAAAATAAATAAAAAGCAAACAAGAAAGTAAAGCTAACTTCGGGCGGAGCCGAAGTTGATATACCCTTGCAGTTCAGTCGCAGTCCGCTAGAAGGCGCCACGCATCATATATTATTATTAGATATATAGTGGATCGTATATAGTCGGCCGATCCTTATGAAAATTGGTAGATCAGATTGTTTTTCCCAAAATAGAATCTGTACCAAATCCCATCGTTCTATCTTAAAAAACACCAATGTTATGGCATTTCCGATCAATCAGTTTATGGCAGCTATAAGATATAGTCAACCGATCCCGGCCGTTCCGACTTATATACTGCCTGCAAAGGAAAGAAGGATGTGTGCAAAGTTTCAACTCGATAGTTCTAAAACTGAGAGACTAGTTTGCGTAGAAACAGACAGACGGACATGCTCATATCGACTCAGGAGGTGATCCTGATCAAGAATACATATACTTTATGGGGTCGGAGATGTCTCCTTCACTGCGTTGCACACTTTTGACCAAAATTATAATACCCTGATTGACTGATTGATCGGAAATGCCATAACCTCGTTGATTTTCAGTTTAGAAAGATGGGACTTTCTATGCATTCTAATTTGGGCAAACTTATCCGATCTGACAAATTTCATAAGGATCGTCCGTCTATATCCTATAGCTGCCATATAACTGATTGATCGGAAATGCCATAACTTGCTTGTTTTTCAAGTTAGAAGGATAGGAGTTTCAGTGGATTCCTCTTTGAGGCAAAATAATTCGATATGCCAAATTTCATAAGGATCGGCCGACTATATACGATCCGCTATATATTTAATAATATAAGATGCGTGTCGCCACCTAGCGGACTGCGACTAAACTGCAAAAGTATATAAACTTCGGCTCCGCCTGAAGATAGCTTTCCTTTCTTGTTTGTTTTTAAAATAGTTAAGAACAAGAAAGGAAAGCTAACTTCCATTTTTCAACTAACCATTTTTCAAGCCAAAATTGTAATGAGCAAATTTGCCATTGGCAATAATTAGCGTCTCACCTACTACCAACGGTTTCATTACCTAAAATCATATTTAAATGTAGAAGCCCTCGTCATAAAGAAACGGGAATAGGAACAGGATGGAAAGCTGAGTTAACAACCTTACGACACTCCTCAGCGCGGAAGCTAGCGGATAGTGCCGACGAATACTGGAGTATTTTTGTTTTGTCATCCGAATTAGACATCGATACGCGCCAAGCTTGGAATGAGTGCAATGAGTCACAATCGTCACTAATCACACTTTGGAGCATATTTCCGCACCAGGCATCAAAGGCCCTTCTGCCCACCATCGTAGCAAATGTCGTCTACTACTATATGCAGGATAGTAATTAAGACGGGATCTACCATTACATTGGCTTGGGAAGCATTCATTTAACAAATTGGCGTACGCCGCAAGATTGCTCGGGTCTAAGTCCATCTTCTCTACCATTGAAGCAGATTTACACGCTACCCTAGGCACGCCCGGCTTAATCGACACTCTCATATAAGCATTTGAGAATTTATACACTGGAGAAACTGGATATCTTGGTAATGATTAATCGTGTGCAATTAATAAAGTCTTTGGTTGGGTCGTTACAGGTTCTTACCCATTTAAGGAACTTTTCTCGCCCTTCGGGCAACCCTACCATGAACCGACTATGAACTGAAAACTTATGTAGTCATCACTTCAAATTTCAAACAAAATATGACCACGTAGCGGATGTTTATAGTAATTCAATTTTTTCCCACCAGCTAAGTTGTGTGCGTTATATGTAAATATATATAAACATACATGTTTATGCGAACGGTGCAAGTTTTAACCTTTTACTTTGTATGTATGTAGGCAGCCACGCCGCTGCCGACGTAGCCGTCAACGCAGCCCGCAAAGCAAAGAGTATTTTAACACTTAAAAATAAAGATGTAAAGTTCATTCGGATAGCTCTTCGGAACAGAACAATAAAACCCCTCACTCAGAATATTAAACCTGAAAACCATTTATTTTTGGCGTACATACATATATATAATTCAAAATTGTTTGAACAGCTCTTTGTAAAACTGTCGGCTTACTGATTTCTGGTTCGGTACTAGAATTTTGAAGCGTCCGACGGGACCAATGCTATCTGCAAAGGTTTATTTTGCCTAAGTCGATGCATATTTTTCTCCCCCAACGTTCCCCTCTTTCTCCTTATTTTTCAATGTCGTATATATTTTTATTGTTTTTTACAACTTTGGTGTAGGGAACAGCATTTCTCCCTCACTTTATTTTTTTATTTTTTTATAGAGTACATCAAGTGGTTTTTATACACAAGGTGCGTTCCATGGTGAAGTGTGAACACTCTGGTTCAAGAAAGTGTGAACACTCTGGTCCAAGAATTTACGGAAGCCTGAAATAATGCAAATGCTATACGTCTCCCTTATGGTCGGCGATGCTAGAAATGGTCCGAACGACATGCAGAACGGTATTCAACAGGGTGAAGGACGGTGACAAGTCAGCCCTCTAGACTGACTACAAGGCGTCCCTGGCCACTGGCAAAAAAGCCATCCGAAAAGCTAAGAGCTCCTTGTTTAGGAATGGACTATCGATACATAGTTTATAAGTTATCCCATATTGTCATCTTTATATTTTCTATACCAACTAGCTTTACAATCCACAACATGTATGCACACACACACCTATCGTTAAGTTCCACAAATGTAAATTTTCTTTAGTACCAATTAGACAGCGAAACTGACAAGAACATATTACTCTACAGTCCACTGCTCATTCGTCTTGCCGGTTGGGGATCATTGTTTGGTCCTTCGCATCCGGATTTGTTTTGTAGTTTTCTGTGCATTGGTTCTCATTTGTAATTGTTTCTCGGCATGGAGCAATTAAAAGCATTGACAAAAGGGCGCGCCAGACTCAAGGCCAATATCACACGGAGCTTGGCTTGGGCTGAGGACGCGCAACATTCGAACGCCACACGGGCAGAGGTGTCTTCGCGGCTGGAGCATCTCAACACAACATGGAAAGACTTCAATAGATTTGGTGATGAAATAGCTATGCTCGACGAAGTAGATGGCTATGTGGATCCGGAGCATGACAACATATTCTACGAGGAAAAATATCTAAGGGCGCATGCATTACTTTCGGCGATGGTAGGTACAAGACCTAGTCCATCAATTGGGAACAGTGAAAACGGCAGCGGCGTGCTGCAAAACAACGACGCAATAATAAGTTTGCTACAACAACAACAACAACTCTTCGAGCAGTTGGCGGCAAATCGAGCCACTGCAAACATGTCGAGACCTGAAGGAGGAGACGCCTACGCGGCGAATTCAGGTAGTGCTCAAATGGTAGGGGCATCAGCTCAAAGCGAATTGCCTAAAATTCAAATTAAACGGTTCGCTGGCAATTATTCAGAGTGGCCAGCTTTCAAAGACATATATGAGAGCACAATTCACAACAAGGCGAATTTGACAAATACGCACAAATTTCATCATTTGAAATCTCTTCTGATCGACGAAGCTGCAAATCTGGTACGACATTTGGCTATTACGGATTCAGCTTACAACACTGCGTGGGAGCGACTTAATGAAAGATATAATCGTCCACGGCATATCGTGAATTCACTATTGGAGCAGTTTATGAAGCTGCCAACAACAACAAGGTCGGATACAGCAACATTACGGAAGGTGTCAGACGGCGCCAATGAAATAGTGCGTGGTTTGGATGCCATAGAGGAAACAGGTCGAGACTGTTGGATCATCTACTTGACGCTGGAGAAGCTGGATGCAGATACTCGACGCAGGTGGATCGAGCGCAGTGTGGAGACAGACTCACCCACACTGGAGGAATTCTTCAAATTTTTGGATGCACGTTGCGAGGAACTAGAGCTCAGCAAGCGTGAAACAATCGGAGGCAAGACTACAGCCTCAATCGGTGACAAGGGAAGGAAGGTCACACATTCGCTGGTTGTACTTGAAGGAAACAAGTGCAGCAAATGTCATTCTACAGAGCATCGTCTGTATGGATGCCAACAATTCTTGGACATGTCAGCAGGACAGAGGTTTTCGTTTGCCAAGGAAAACGCTCTATGTTACAATTGTCTGAATCCTGGTCATGGGGTCAGAAAATGCAAATCTACGTTCAAGTGCAGACAATGTAAAGGTCAGCATCACTCACTGTTGCACCTGCAACGCACGCAACAGGCTATTGGAACAATCTCTCAAACTGGTGAGGATCAGGAGGATCCTAGCGCACACATCTCAACGGTGACTACGAGTCACATCGCACAAGCAGAAGGTTCTGCAGCAATGGTATGTGCACAAGGCACTGCAAATTCACAACAATCAACTGGATGGAACAGGAGCACCTTGCCGACGGCCATGGTCAACGTTCGCAACGCAAAGGGAGATTTGGTTGCATGCCGACTCCTATTGGACACGGGTTCAGAACTGTCGTACATATCTGAACGCTGTATACAAACACTTGGTTTGGCTCGTACGCCATCACGCATACTGGTTACGGGAATTTCATCAACCAAAGCAGACACTACAAGGGGATGCAGCACTATAAGCATCCAATCCCGTATTTCGCAAGATCAGCTGGTAGTCCAGGCTCACGTGCTTGGAAAGATTACGTCATCATTGGAAAGGCAGACCATCGACGCGTCTGTACTTCGAGTTTTCAACGATCTGCAATTGGCAGATTCGCAATTTAGCACGAATGCCCCAATTGACATTCTTTTGGGCAGCGAACACGTTTGGAGTGTTATAACTGGAAGAAAAATCTACGACGACAAAGGAAAGCTCATTGCTATATCATCAATTTTCGGATGGGTAATTACATCACTGCTTTCATCACGCGCATGCAGCGCTACGGCACTTACAACAACAATAGACATCGATGCTTATCTCAGAAGGTTCTGGGAACTGGAAAGCATACATCGCAAAGCAGAAGTTCAACCTGAAGACGAGGAGGTGGAGAAACACTTTCTTGCAACACACACTCGAGACAAACAAGGCAAGTACATCGTGGAACTTCCGTTTAAAGTATCCGAAACACAATTCGCAGATACACTTCAAGGAGCGCTGCAGAGGTTCAAATCAGTTGAACGACGTTTAGCACAGAATCAACAATTACGTAACGACTACGTGAAGTTCATGAGGGAATACCAGGAGCTAGGACATATGCGAGAAATCTCACCGACCGAAATTCCCAAGGGTAGGAATTTCTACTTGCCACATCATCCCGTATTGGGTCGGAAACTTCGAGTGGTTTTCGACGGATCATATCAAGACGCCAAAGGCATGGCATTAAACGACACGCTCTCAATCGGACCGAGTATTCAGCGAGACCTATTTGCTGTGTGCTTGCGATTCCGTATGTACGAATACGTCTTTTCAGCGGACATAGTCAAGATGTTCCGTCAAATATGGGTGAGCGAAAAACATAGAGACTATCAAAGAATCGTATGGAGAGAGGATCCCTCAGATCCTATCAAGCACTTCCAACTATGCACGGTGACGTATGGAACATCATGCGCACCATTTCTAGCAGTCAGAGTGCTAGAGCAACTAGCTGCTGACCATAAGCACGAGTTTCTGAACGCAGCAAAAATCGTGTTGGAGGACTTCTATGTCGACGACGTTCTCACTGGAGCAAATAGTGAGGATGAGCTGCTACGCAACAGGGACGAACTGGTCCAACTGATGTCCTGTGCTAACCTAGAGCTCGGGAAATGGGTATCGAATACCAAACGCATCAAATCGGAGGATAACACGGATTCCTCACAATCACCAGTCAAAGTGCTAGGGCTGCATTGGCACCCTGGAGAGGACACATTGGCGTACAATGTAAACCTATCGAAAGACCCTCGCTGCACCAAGAGGCAAGTGTTGTCGGATGTCTCACGTATATTCGACCCTCTCGGTCTATTAGCACCAATCGTAGTTCAATTCAAAATACTATTTCAAAAACTCTGGCTGTTGAATTTGAATTGGGACGACGAACTACCGAGCAAACTAGCAAACAACTGGCTCAAATGGCGAGCTGATCTGGACAACCTTCACAAGCTCCAGATACCGCGCTTAGTTAAAAGCGACAAACAGAGAATCGAATTGCACGGATTTTCAGATGCATCCACCAAGGCGTACTCAGCGGTGGTATACAGCCGAGTGGTTAACGACGATGGAACCATTTCGGTCGCCATACTTGCTGCAAAAACCAGAGTGGCACCTTTGAAGCAGCAGTCTTTGCCGCGCCTGGAACTATGTGGCGCACTTCTATTGAGTCAACTTCTGCAATCCATAAAAGCTGGACTAATGAACAACGACGTAACGATCTACGCATGGAGTGATTCGACGATAGTCCTGTCATGGTTATCGTATTTACCAGCCCAACTCAAGACGTTTGTTGGGAACCGCACTTCAGAAATCCTCGAAACCATCCCGAAGCATGCATGGCGGCATGTAGACTCAAAATCGAACCCAGCGGATTGCGCATCCCGTGGCTTGGGAGTATCCGAGCTCATTGACTTCCAATTATGGTGGAAGGGTCCTTCATGGCTGAGGGACAAGGAACAATTCTTGGAAAGGTTGAACAATACTCATAACTGTACTTCTCTTTCAGACAAACGCATACAAGACGAAGTCAAAACTACCTGCCTAGCTGCGCAGACGAATGTCACGACGGACAACCCATGGGATAAGCTTCTCAATCGCAACTCATCTTGGCTGAAGCTTATACACACACTTGCTTACGTTTTGCGCTTCATTCATCGCATGAAGCACCCATCTTCGAACCAAATATCGAATTCTCTAACATTCGATGAGATCAAGGCAGCAAGGATTCGGTGGCTGCAACACGCTCAAGCTGGTTTTCAACAGGAGATCCAGTTACTACGCGCAAACAAGGCTCTAGGGAACCAATCTCAATTGGTCAAGATCTCACCAATCATCGACAAGGACAACCTGCTAAGAGTAGGTGGACGAATCCAACATTCGCAGTTGTCAGCAGAGGCGAAGCATCAGCAGCGTCCTAAGTGGACCACGACAACCCCTAACATTTCGATCGGCAGCGTTGCGCTCATCAAGGAGTCCAACACACCACCAGCATTATGACATCTAGCGAAGGTGATCGACACTTTCCAAGGAAAGGACAATAAGGTTCGAGCAGTCCGGATCATCCGGCTCAAAACCCGGCCAATAACGAAAATTGCGAAACTACTCAGTTCAGAAACCGTGTTTCAGGGTGGCCCGGGATGTTTAGGAATGGACTATCGATACATAGTTTATAAGTTATCCCATATTGTCATCTTTATATTTTCTATACCAACTAGCTTTACAATCCACAACATGTATGCACACACACACCTATCGTTAAGTTCCACAAATGTAAATTTTCTTTAGTACCAATTAGACAGCGAAACTGACAAGAACATATTACTCTACAGTCCACTGCTCATTCGTCTTGCCGGTTGGGGATCACTCCTCATGGTGCTCTTTCTGTTCGGAAAATGAAAATAAAGGTCAAGGAAAATCCTATCCCAATCAGCCACGATCCTAGGCTATCTTAAGAGGGCATGCGCAGTTGGAGCGCCAAAAAATAGACATTTTTCCCGAATTTTTTTCTCGTAAACTATAAACTTAAATTTGAAAAACAAAAAAGTAGAAAATATTGAGCAGTTTCAAAGCTACGCCCCGTCGAAGTGACGTCCGTCTGAAAAACACGGGTCGCGGTGACCAAGACTGTGGAAATCTGGATCGTTTGAAATCAAAAAATGAAACGGATTTACATTTATTGATAGTTTGTCTAGTACTTAATCGATGGATATTAAAAAAAAAATATTCGACAAAATGGCGACCTATCAAAGATGAACAATCGTTTTTGTAAAAAAAAGCGGTAGTTTTTTAGCTGTAAAAAAAAAGTTTTGCATAAAAAAATCAATCCTTCGATTAAGTACTAGATTATTATGTATTAAAAAAGCATGCTAAATTTCAAGACAATCGGGTCACTAGTTTTCCAGTAAGAGTGGTCACCGACTTCAAAAACGTAGTTTTGAGAAAAACGTGCTTAAGTTTCAACTCACTATTAGATATACCGGACGCCCCTACCTTTAAACATGTGTATCTCAATGAATTTTCACCGGATCATTTCAAAATTTTGTGAACACATTTCTAAATATATACACTTTCAGAATATGCAAAAAAAAAATTAGATTTTTTGAAAATTACAAGTGCGCATGCCCCCTTAAGAAAACAGATGACATACATAGATATTATTTTTAATCGTTAAAAAAAAGTTGTACCGAGAAAATGTTGTTTAAACCTATTTTTACATGGCATATATTAAATGAATCCTTATTGAATGAATTTTTTATTTATTCATAGCGAACACTGAAATTTTGAAGTCCAATGTCGAAATAATACAAAAGTATCCCTTTGTACATTTCCATTACACATTTTGTTTTTATTATTGTCTACGGGCCATGCATATACGGGCATTTCCTAATGCCACAAGCGTACGCACCTAACATCGAGAGAAACAGAAGTTAATATTGCCTTGCAGTTAGGTAGCAGCCAATATTATTATATATATCTCGAAACGTATATAGTTGGCCGATTCTTATGAGATACAAATTTTGGATAGAGCCATAAGCAACTTAAAAAATAGCAGATGCAGATATTGGATATAGTCGACCAATCCTTCAAGTCCTTAAGTGTCCTTAAAAAATTTAAGTGAAGGAGACATCTCCGACCCTATAAAGTATATATATTCTTGATCAGGATCACCTCCTGAGTCGATATAAGCATGTCTGTCTGTCCGTCTGTCTTTCAGTTTCTACGCAAACTAGTCTCTCAGTTTTAGAGCTATCGAGTTGAAACTTTGCACACATCCTTCTTTTGTTTGCAGGTAGTATATAAGTCGGAACGGCCGAGATCGGTCGACTATATCCTATAGCTGCCATATAACTGATTGATCGGAAATGCCATAACTTGGTTGTTTTTTTAAGTTAGAAGGATGGAAGTTGCAATGGATTCCTCTTTGGGCAAAATAATTCGATATGCCAAATTTCATAAGGATCGGCCGACTATATACGATCCGCTATATATCTAATAATATAAGATGCGTGTCGCCACCTAGCGGACTGCGACTCAACTGCAAGGGTATATAAACTTTGGCTCCGCCCTAAGTTAGCTTTCCTTTCTTGTTGTAAGTTGTACCAGTTGTGCCAGTTGTAAAACTGGCGTCAAAATCCGAAAAAACACGAATAAAAGGCAAAAATTGCAGTTTTTTGTGTAAAAATGTTGTCCTTCTTGTTTAAAAAATATGAAGATCTATTTTTTTTTTTTCAAAAGCTAAAACCTTTAACTATTAAAAAAACCGGCACTTTTGAAATCGGTTTAAAAACAAGAAAGCAAAGCCAACTTCGAGCGGAGCCGAAGTAACCCTTGCAGTTAATCTTGCTGATGACGCAGTTTTTTCTTCCAAATAAACCAGTTTCTTTAGTTTTTAATTTAATAAAAATCTATGCAAATACCAACTGCGTTCTAAAATATGTTTTTATTAAGAGAATTATGGGGGCAGGAAGGTTTCAGAGGCTGAAAAATAGCAGATTTTTGCGATTTTTTTTTTATGTCTGAGTAAATATATCAATTCAATTTTTTTACACGATTAATGGCTATATTTGGAGAGTATTTAGGAATTTTTATTTTTAAGAAATAATTATAATTTATCCCGTGACGGGTAGTCGGCCGGAGTCGCTTCCAAAAATTGGTCTCTTGCGGTGCGTAAAGTCTGGCCTTACAGTGTTATCGGATATACAAAAATGAATTGATTTACTTAAAATATTAGTTTCTTGTGCGGATGAACGAAACCATTTTGAAAAATATGCGATTTTGAATTTTTGGCGCGGTTTTAAAGTCGGAGGTAACATTTTTACATAAAAATCCGCCCATTATTGCCCGTAAAAATGGTAAACAAAAATTTCAAAAAAAAAGCGTTCGTTCATCCGCAAGTATTTATTGTATTAAAGATGAGTGCAAAATTTTATTTAGATCCGAGCATTACTTTTTGAGTTACGTTACGCACCGACTTGAAAAAGTTGTTTTGAGAAAAACGCGTCTAAAGTTTTAAAAGCTTTCCATTGCTTTGTATATTGGAGTATATGGAGAGAAAGAAACTAGAAAATCGGTATCTCAGCAAGTTTTAGTCTGATCGACATGAAACTTTCACAGGATATTCCTAAGATAATGTTCTATTATATAAAAAAATTTCTGAAAAAAAAATTTTTTTGAAGTCTCAAACCATCCTGCCCCCTTAATCGACTTGTATTAAAAAATAATTGTACAGTTCAATCTTTAATAGTTTTGATAATATTTCACTTCAAACGCGAACACCAAGGGGGCGTTAATCTGGTGACGCGCAGTGTATATAGGCGAAGAATTAAAAATTTTCTGTAGGCAACCGATCTAAATGAATTATATACCAATCGAAAGGTATTATTTCAATTAGATAATTTTTGTCCAAACATATTCCAAAAGTTATTTGGTTTGGGAGAAATAAGGGTGAAAGTAAAAAAATTTTTAATCACTAAAGTGGGGCTGGTGGACACATTTTAGTCCCCAGACAGAATATATTTCTAATGCTAAATACGCGTCGATTGGTATCAACCGACCCGATCCGACATTTCTTTCAGAAGTTATTTAAAAAATTCGTTATGCGACCTAATGACAGAGAAGCTCGAAGTTCTGTCGGCCTGGGCGCAAAGGAACGGGCTGGGAGTCAATCCGTCCAAGACAGAGCTCGTGCTGTTTACCAGGAGGTACAAAATACCAAATCTAAGGCTTCCGAAGCTCCTAGGGGAAACACTAGTTCTTAGTGATAGTGCGAAGTACCTAGGCATCACACTAGACAGGAAACACTGGACTGGAAGCTGAACACCGCAAATAGGACTAAGAAAGCGGCAATAGCACTCTATCCTGCCGCAAGGCGGTAGGCCTGAAATGGAGAATGTCCCCCAAGATAGTCAGATGGTTATACACAGCGATCATGAGACCAATCTTATTCTATGGAGTTGTGGTCTGGTGGCTTGCCCTGGACAACTGCTTATGCAGGGAAATGTTCAGGAAGACGCAGCGCATGGCGGAAGTCTGTATAACAGACAGTCTACGCACTACGCCTAGCGATGCCCTAGATATCATCCTTGACCTACTACCGGTAGAACTGATGGCGGTAAAGATATGGAGCAAGAATAGTTTTGGTCATACCAGACTGGACCTGCATCACTTCATGCCTGAGGGGGGTACGGATTACTGCGTTCCCGTCGACCAACCCACCACTAATTACAAAATCATCATCCCCTCGAGGGAGGAATGGGATGCCCGGACACCGGGACTTCATATCTACACAGATGGATCAAAACTCAACGGCCAGGTGGGAGGCGGTTACTTTTGTGAGCATTTGAGCCTAAAGGAGTCCTTCAGACTTCCTGACCACTCCAGGCTGAAGTAGTAGCCATTAGGGAAGCACTGGAATCCCCAGCACTAAGGGGCAATCGGGGTACAATATTCATCTTCTCAGATAGTCAGGCAGCGCTCAAGGCACTTGACGGATTCTCGTCCAACTCCAGGACAGTCAATGATTGTCGCAGATCTCTCAACGAGATGCTTCCTCTACCTAGGAGAAGCACTTCGGTGAAACCCTTGCCCTAGCGGTAACACAAGGAGCCCTAGCGGCTCAAGTGGAAGCGGGGGGGTCTTCTAAGTCCCCCTAGCATCACCCTAACTTAACCTATTCAAAAAATTCGATGTTTTCTTCTTCTTCAAAATGCCAGTGTGTGTCCGTTTGTCTGGTTGTCTGTTTGCACTATTTTTTCTTGGCAATCCTGAAAAAAATTGGAGATGTTTGTTACTATCATATGAGCAACTATTGTTCTACAACTTTTTGAAATACCTTAAGCTTACGTCAAAAAATTAAAAAAAAACTTTTTTATTTAAAAACTTCATAACTTTATAATTAAGATATTAAAACGTGCTTTACACCGTTGAAAAGGTTTTTTAAATATCTATTTCACTTTCTTTAGTAGTGAAAATAGTAAACAAGAAAAAATACTCTGAAAATAAATTTTTTTTTTAAGAAAAAAAAATAATTTTTTTAAATTTGCTTATTTGATCTTATTTATATTGCATGTGGAGATAGCTTTTGAGATGACGCAACTTTTGATATATCGCTTATATCTGGCAAAATTCGTTAACTCAAGATATAGTCCTGCAGCTACCAATTTTGGGCAGCGTCCTGAGAAGCTTACTTATGTGTGTGTATTTGATTGGCATTTTTGCTTTTTGGAGTCTGCATATATTTGGTCAATACCCTAACAAATATGGAGTATATCTTTTCAGCTTTTAGTTTATTTATTTAAAAATAAAATCCAAATAAAAAAAGGGCTTAAAAAGTAAAACATAAACACATTGGCTCAACTAGGACTCGAACCGTTCCCTTCCGTGTTAGGAACCACAACGTTCTCCATTCGGCTAACCTCGAACTTTTCAGCTAGAAGGCAATGATGTAATTTGATGTAATTCTACTTTGTGTTTCCGTGTCTAATGTCTTAATGAGAAGACTCACAAATGCACAAATTTACGAGTAAACATTTAATGCATATAAATAAAACACTGTTTTACTTAAATTATAGCCACCACCGTTTTTGGGCCAAATAATGGACTAAAAGCTATAAAAAAACTAGGCAAAGCAACTCCGCCAATACTTTTCTAATATTTATTATTTTATATCGCACACCCAAAAAAAGTGTTACATTCAACAATTTGTTTAACTAGAAAAACTGGAAAATCTTTTTTTTTTTAATTTATATACCAATCGAAAGGTAGATATTAAATTGTATTGTATTTATTTAGATAATAAAAATATTAAATATATCAGTTTATTTTGAGACTGCTATATTAAAAAAAAACAAGAATGGAAAGCTAACTTCGGGCGGAGCCGAAGTTTATATACCCTTGCAGTTGAGTTGCAGTCCGCTAGGTGGCGCCACGCATCTTATATTATTAGATATATAGCGGATCGTATATAGTTGGCCGATCCTTATGAATTATGGCATATCAAATTATTTTGCCCAAAGAGGAATCCATTGAAATACCCTCTGCAAGGGTATAATAAATTAAACAAAAATCTACCCATAATAAAGATTTTTCTGCTTGGAATCGAACCCACGACCTTACGATTCACAGACAGATACCTTAATTATTGAACCATGGGGTTACAGTTTTTCGCGCAAAATATTTAGAATGACATCAAAAAATTATTAGTGATTAATAACTAATATTGAATATGCGTAATTTCGAACGAAGTTTGACATTACGGCCGGAAAAGGCGGTGACATGAATTTCAGTACTGCTGGGTTTTTTGAGCTTGTTCATGTATGTGTGCAATAAACTTAAAAATATAGAGTAAATTCTTTCAACTTTTACTTTATTTGTCTATCGGACGACTATATCCTATAGCTGCCATATAATTGATTTTATCGGAAATGCCATAACTTTGATTTTTTTTAAGTTGGAGGGTTGAGACTATCCACACATGTTACATCTTATGGTCAAAACATCTTATGGGCAAAATTCATAAGGATCGGCCGACTATATCCTATAGCTGCCATATATTTATTCTGTGGCATGTTTTTTAAGTTAGAAAGATGGGACTTAGTACAGATTGCATTTTGGGCAATCTTCTCCAATTTGCAAAATTGTATTAGGGTAATTGGCTTAACTTTGTTGTTTTTGAAGCTAGAATTATGGGACTATCTACGGTTTCCGTTTTGGGCAATCTAATCCTATGTTTCATAAGGATCGGCCGACTATATCCTATACCTGCTTTGTAACTGAACGATCGGAAATGGCACAACCTTGCTATTTTTAAAGAGGCTTGGGGCTGTTTATATAATTTTATTAGACATTTCCTTGTTGGTGAAATTCTCTTAAGGATCGGACAACTATATACGATTCGATATATATAATAATAATATGAGCTTCTGCTTAACTGCAAGGTTATATCAACTTCGGCTCCGCTCGAAGTTAGCTTTCCTTTCCTTTAATTTTTTTTTTGATAATTTATTATGTATAGAAACTCTCGTAGGGATTGGCCTCTCATCTGTTAATTTGTTTAAACAACTTTGTTTCCAATAATTACGAACAATTTTGGATTTTAAATAGAATTTTGGGAAAATTTTTAATTAAAATTTTTGAACTAACCAAATTACAAAACCTTTGTAAATTAAAAATACGTATAACTCAGAACCACTGAAGCTATCGAAAAATTCTTTACGTCTTTGGAAAGGTCAAAATGTCAAAATCGTCTTTGAATGTCAAAATATATAGAGATAAAAAAAAAGAGTTTTGGTATTTATCCTTACAATTAAAGTATTGCTAACTGGGAATCGCCTGTCCAGAGGTTACTTTAATATTCTATATATTATGTGTTCTATTTTAAATAACTGAAGATCAATATATACAAAAAAACAACTGATATCATAGAAAAAAACCTCTTGACGAGGTAAAGTACCGGTGACGAACCTGCATGCGAAACCCAAAATATCTGATATCAATTTTAGTGACGAAAATATGCTATATAGGTGTACAAAATTGCATATAAAAAATATTCATTTTCGGCACGTGCAAGAAAAAAAAAAAAAATAAGAAAGAAAAGCTAACTTCGGCGGAGCCGAAGTTGATATACCCTTGCAGTTCAGTCGCAGTCCGCTAGGTGGCGCCACGCATATTATATTATTAGATATATAAAAGATCGTATATAGTCGGCCGATCCTTATGAAATTTGGCAAATCAGATTATTTTGTCCAAAATAGAATCTGTACCAAGTCCCATCTTTCTAATATAAAAAACACCAAAGTTATGCCAATTCCGATCGTTGTATGACGGCTATAGGATATAGTCGCCCGATCCTTATGAAATTTTGTACATAAGATATGTTGGTCGAATATAACATCTATCTTAAAAAACAACGAAGTTATGGCATTTCCGATCAATCAGTTATATGGCAGCTATAGGATATAGTCGACCGATCCCGGCCGTTCCGACTTATGTACTACCTGCAAGGAAAATAAGGATGTGTGCAAAGTTTCAACTCGATAGCTCTAAAACTGAGAGACTAGTTTGCGTAGAAACCGACAGACAGACGGACAGACGGACAGACGGACCGACGGACAGACGGACAGACGGACATGCTTATATCGACTCAGGAGGTGATCCTGATCAAGAATATACATACTTTATAGGGTCGGAGATGTCTCCTTCACTGCGTTGCACACTTTTGACCAACATTATAATACCCTCTGCAAGTTTAAAATTTGAAAATTCCTCTGAAAATTTCATAAGGATCGGCCGACTATATCCTATAGCTGTCATAGATCGATCGAAATTGGCATAACTTTGGTGTTTTTTAAGTTAGAAATATGGGATTTGGTACAGATTCTATTTTGGGAAAAACAATCTGATTTGTCGAATTTCATAAGGATCGGCCAACTATATCCTATAGCTGCCATATAACTGATTGATCGGAAATGCTATTACTTCGTTGTTTTTCAAGTTGGAAGGATGGGAGTTTCAATGGATTCCTCTTTTGGCAACATAATTCGATATGCCAAATTTCATAAGGATCGGCCAACTATATACGATCCGCTATATATCTAATAATATAAGATGCGTGTTGCCATCTAGCGGACTGCGACTCAACTGCAAGGGTATATCAACTTCGGCTCCGCCCGAAGTTAGCTTTCCTTTCTTGTGATTATTAATTTTGACCCATGTCCATGGGAAACTACGTGTCGTCGGACGAAGAAATAATAGAGGATGACCTAGACGCAGAGGACTCTATTAATTTTTTAGGGTAAAGTCCCTACTCCCATACATTACACGTACGCTGGCAGGAAGGGAAATAAAGCTTTTAATCGATACAGGTACCTCAAAAAATTATATTACTCCACTCCCGGGGCTGAAAGGAGTCGTGGCTGTGGACACCCCATTTAACGTAAAGTCAATCCACGGCTTTACAAAAATCGAGAAGAAATGTTGTGCTTCCATATTCAATGTTAAATCATCATTTTTCATTCTCAAAGTCCTGAAAGATTTTGACGGTATTATCGGTCTCGACTTGCTTAAACAAGTGAATGCGAAACTCGATTTTACTGCAAATACTTTCCACACTAATTATGGATCCGAAAAGATCCTGTTCGCTAAGGCAGAAAATGTCAACTTTATCAAAATAGATGACGAGGACGTCCCCCGCAGTAAAAGCTGCCTTTGACAAAATTATAGGGGAACATTACAAAGCCTTCGCTGATCAAGACGAAGCACTTCCTTTCAATATAAATACTGTTGCTGCAATTAAAACAGATGGGGAACCAGTGTACTCAAAGTCGTACCCGCACCCCATGGGTGTAACTGAGTTCATCAACGCAGAGGTTAAACAACTTCTAGCAGACGGCGTAATAAGGACATCCAAGTCTTCTTATAGTAACCCAACGTGGGTTGTTAACAAAAAAGAAACCGACAAGAACAGGACTCACAAAACTTACCAAGTGGGTGATAAGGTTTTCCTGAAAGCAAACAAACGTCTGGGGAATAAGCTTACACCATTGTGCTCAGATGAGATTATTGATGCAGACCTGGGGACCACGTACCTTATTAAAGGGAGGGTGGTCCACAAGGACAATCTACGTTAATCGTCCTCACAAGATTTTTACCTACCCCTGTTCGTCCGTAGAGCGTTATGCGGCAACTACGTCAAACCTGAACTCACGGGAGTAACGGTAGGTCCCGGAGTCGTAGTCAAAACCGTAAATAGTCCTGACTAAATTTACCTGGATTCTGCAAGGGACTGCTCGGGTTGGCCAGACGCTTGCTGTGATCAGGCATGAGTTGATGTGGCGTGCTTGAAGTCCTGGGGTGGTTTTCCTCAAGTACCGGTGGGATGGTGGTTCGGCGGATTCCTTATCGGCCGGTCCTACTGGCGGTCCGTTTCACGGGAGCAACACTCGAAGTAGGTTAGATAGTGCGGGGTCGGCTGGTGGTCCGGTTTTACGGTAGCAACACTCGAGCTAGACTGGTATGCCGCGAGATCTCCTCGTGGTCCGTTTCAAGGGAGCAACACTCGGAGTAATGATATGACGCGGGGTCTACTTGTGGTCCGGTTTTACGGTAGCAACACTAGAAGTAGACTGGTATGCCGCGGATTCTACTTGTGAACCGTTTTACACAGGATCACTAGAAGTAGGTTGATTTTAAGTGCCGTGGACACTGAGTAACGAGACGATTGACTCTGATTTCGGAACTGTCTTTATTTCAGAAGAATAACTCTTATATAAGATGCTAAATTATACATCATTAAATCTAAGAAAGGTCAAAGTTCTGGACGTGCTAAACTAAGGTTAATGCCAGGGTCACCCACCTCTGAGTCTGCTGACTCAGATTGTTTGTTCATGTACTGCTTGCGCATTTCGGCTTAGCTGGCTGGTTTTTACTTGCATCGGTCAGTCGGTCATTCTTCCCGCTGATATGCTGCTTCTGCTTTTGGCGCCGTCTACTAGTGCTGGGTTAATAGGTTGGATATAGTTTTATGCTTATTACTAATTGTTTATAGGTGAGAAAATCGGTTAGTGGGTTTTTATATTGCGACATGCTGATGCATACTGATTGGATCAAATTACTAAGTGTGCATATAGGGTAGTAGGTCTTGGCACTAGGTGCCAACATTCTCCCCCCCCATTGAGGTACTCAATAATAGGGGCTGTGCGTTGTTGTTGGACCGTCTTAGTGAACCGATGTGTACCGTTGTGATAGAAAATATTGTGTATCTTAAAACTAATTACTAAAAATCTAAAGTTACTACAAAAAAAATTTTTGAATCATGTGGGTGAGATCTCTACCAACGATAATTCTTTCCGACCTGTTGTCTCCTTCGCCTTGTTGCGCGCCCTCGTAACCATTCTCCTTGGGCATCCCATGAAGTACTACACCTTTTTTCTGGTTGGTCAGTGCGCATACAGGACTCTTGGTCCTCTCTTGACCTTGCTTCTTGCTCCCTTTCGGAGATGCATGTTACCCATGCCAGATAGGAGGTGACTTCTACTCCTTGAATTTCCTTGGTTACTGGCCCTTTCACTCTGTGCTCTTCAGTTGTGAGTTGACAACCTTGGGCTTGTGGATTGGGGTCCGTCTGCGGCTCTCCTTGTTGATCTTGTCGTGGCTCGTTAGCTTCTTGTTGATCCGCAATGAGTGGGGAACTATGTACTCTTCCGGATTTTACTATTTGCTCTTTGCCGATGCATGCCATCAAACTTTGTCGTGGCTCGTTAGCTTCCGGTGTCCAAGCCGTCGTATTACCGACGACTTGTTCTGCCTTGCTATTAGGAGCTGATTCCGGTCGCACTGGCCCCATCACAATCCATCCAAGCGCGGTATTTTTTAGTAGTGGTTGTCCTTCTCCCAAATATGTCTGTTGTGGCCTCATAAGCTGGGAGATGATTTCGGCGCCCAACAACAGATCAATATTCTGGGGCTGCGTAAATTCAGGATCGGCTAATCGCAACTGAGGTGAGATATTTCTTGGCGCTTGAATAGGGTGGGATGGTTGATTGGGCATTATTTCCGGTAGTACAACGACGTTGATTTGATCTTCGAAGTCAGTGGTTAATGATGATAGGGTCACCACAGCCTTTTTTCCTAATCTTGTTGTTGTTCCTCCCAGTGCAGCGATGTTCAGGGTTGATGGCTCCAATTGTAGTCCAAGTGTATCAGCCATCCTTCTGGTGATTATGTTAATCTGTGATCCAGAATCTAGGAGTGTGCGGCATTGCTGATGGGTACCGGCTGGGCCAGGTATTGCCACTTGGGCGGTTGGTAAAAGAACGGTGGGCTTATCTGTAAGCAGGGCTGTGGCTGAACACACCCATCGTGATGAACTGGATCGAAGTGGAGCCGCCGACGTATTTTTCTGCATTGTTACTTGACTGGTTGCCTGACGCTCAAGGTTTTCTAACATCTGCTTCAGAGATTGTCGATTGGTTGGATCGTTGACGGCTAGTTCTAGAGCTGACAGCGTGTGTGGATCCAATCTTTCCTCAATGATGTGTATCAAGATTGGGTCCCAGTTGTCTGTTGACACTTTGAGTGCGTCGAGAGTGGCGACCGTTCGGAGCACGGTATCATGTAAGCTGCGCAGCTGGTCTGCTGATCCATTAGTTTTTGGGTGGGCAAACAAGGTGGCCAGTGTTGATTTGATGAGAATCCTTTCATTCTGATATCTTGCCTTTAATCGTTGCCAGGTGTCTTGATAACTGGCGTGTCCTCCAAATGTAGTGGAGATTAAATTCTTAGCCTCTCCAATCACATGATTTTCCAGATGTCGGAATTTTACCGCATCGCTATATTCTTGATTGTGAACCAGCTCTGTAAAGATGTCGCAGAATCGTGGCCACTTCAAGTAGTCTCCGTCAAATTTGGGAATATCGACTGGTGGTATTGCAAACGGAGAAGCCATTGTGGGTTTTTGAGTTGATGCCGACGTTGATTGTGATTCTTCGTTCAGAAATGAGAAATACTCTGCTCGGACCACCTGGAATCTGTCATCGGTGTGTCCATCATTTTTTAAAGTTGGCTCCAGATCGATGAGATCATGGTATCCCGTGACGATTTCCTTCCATAAGTCCCTCATGTGTTGTCTGATGTGTGTAGATAAGTCCCGTCCTTCAGTGCGGTTGCACAGAAAGTCTTCCATATCATCTAACCGTCCTTCATGTCTTCGTTTTAGAGATGTTAAGTGAGGGTCTTCTTCGATTCCTTGAGCTTGTGCCTTTGGCTCAAGATTTTCTCCTGTTTTCCGGGGCTTTTGTGACGGGCCTGATCCTGATGGAATTCCATCGGCAAATATCGCTTCATACTTGTTCACAAGTTCTTCTAACGCCTTTACCTTTGTGAAATACTCGTGTTCTGGGCTTAGTGCCAGCTCCCGAAGCTTGGCATCATTCCCTTTAAATTGGGTCCATGCGTGAGTGAGCTGTTTTAGTCTCTCCTCGAAATATCCTGGCTTGAGTCTTCGCTCTGCGGGGTCCTTAGTGAAGTTTTTTATTAGCCGTTGGATGGCTATGTTGGTTTCAATTTGCTCATCAATGAGCATTTGGATTACGGGGTCTGATTCTGATCCCATTGTTGCAATGTATCTCTCCTCTCTCCTCTCTCCTTTTTTTTTTTTTTTTTTTTCGTTGAGTTAAATTGCGTTGAGGTTTGTGTTCAAGTTGTGATCCTAAAGGATCACGTCGGGGTCACCAAATGTTCGTCCGTAGAGCGTTATGCGGCAACTACGTCAAACCTGAACTCACGGGAGTAACGGTAGGTCCCGGAGTCGTAGTCAAAACCGTAAATAGTCCTGACTAAATTTACCTGGATTCTGCAAGGGACTGCTCGGGTTGGCCAGACGCTTGCTGTGATCAGGCATGAGTTGATGTGGCGTGCTTGAAGTCCTGGGGTGGTTTTCCTCAAGTACCGGTGGGATGGTGGTTCGGCGGATTCCTTATCGGCCGGTCCTACTGGCGGTCCGTTTCACGGGAGCAACACTCGAAGTAGGTTAGATAGTGCGGGGTCGGCTGGTGGTCCGGTTTTACGGTAGCAACACTCGAGCTAGACTGGTATGCCGCGAGATCTCCTCGTGGTCCGTTTCAAGGGAGCAACACTCGGAGTAATGATATGACGCGGGGTCTACTTGTGGTCCGGTTTTACGGTAGCAACACTAGAAGTAGACTGGTATGCCGCGGATTCTACTTGTGAACCGTTTTACACAGGATCACTAGAAGTAGGTTGATTTTAAGTGCCGTGGACACTGAGTAACGAGACGATTGACTCTGATTTCGGAACTGTCTTTATTTCAGAAGAATAACTCTTATATAAGATGCTAAATTATACATCATTAAATCTAAGAAAGGTCAAAGTTCTGGACGTGCTAAACTAAGGTTAATGCCAGGGTCACCCACCTCTGAGTCTGCTGACTCAGATTGTTTGTTCATGTACTGCTTGCGCATTTCGGCTTAGCTGGCTGGTTTTTACTTGCATCGGTCAGTCGGTCATTCTTCCCGCTGATATGCTGCTTCTGCTTTTGGCGCCGTCTACTAGTGCTGGGTTAATAGGTTGGATATAGTTTTATGCTTATTACTAATTGTTTATAGGTGAGAAAATCGGTTAGTGGGTTTTTATATTGCGACATGCTGATGCATACTGATTGGATCAAATTACTAAGTGTGCATATAGGGTAGTAGGTCTTGGCACTAGGTGCCAACAACCCCTTTGTTTCTTTCTTTATTCTTTCTAGGTTACAGAAATATTTGTTTAAATTTCATACTAACGGCTGTTAAGACGGACGCGACATTAAAACTAAACGATTGCACGAACGCGGACTATATCCCGATAGAAGACAATGACATTGTAATCTGGGAGAATTACGGATACCTACAGCACGCAACGAACATGACGACCTACGAGGTTTACGCAGACCAGACAGAAGCAATGACGAACACATTCACAGACGACCACAGAACACCAGTTATAGCAACGGACCTTAGACATATTCGCAAGTTGGTGACCACCCTTATGTTCCACCACACGGCTAATAGAAGTATCAATCTAATTGGTACGGCAGGACCTGTTAATGAGGGCAGACGAAGGTCAGACAGAATTAAATATAAAATTTCAAGAACGTCTAAATGAGCTCGCTAACGCAATGAATCAGATTCAGAAATACGAAACAAATAAAGAAACACACTTGTTAGAAATCATTTTAGCCAAGAATAGAATCATCATTACAGACCTAGAAAACATCCTTATGGGCCTAACCCTGGCAAAATTAAATATTGTAAGCCCAGCTATTCTAGATGGTGCCGAAGTAAGCGAATTCAGAGACAAACAGCCTATTAATATTAATAGTAGTTTGGTAGAAATACTAGAAGTATCTAGCATAAGTGTTTTTCAAAAATTTGACATTTTGCACTTTCTCATTAAATTTCCTAATCCTAATCTCGTATGTAAGAGAATAACAGTTTACCCGGTTCAACGCCATAATAGAATCCTGAACTTCGAGAGTGGGAATTTAGTTGCCGAATGCCCAACACGAAACCTCAATATCAGCGACTGCAAGACAACGGTAGGTGCCGCATTCTGCAAGGAACTAAAGAACGGCACATGTGCCCAACAGATAGTTTCTGGGGCCATCGCGCACTGCTCCACGCTCCCAGGTCATCTGGATCCAATCACTATTGTGGACCAAGGAACCCTCATCATCAACGATGCTAACGTAACGGTGACTGATGACCAAGGCCGGGAACAAAAGGTATCCGGAACCTACCTGTTAGCGTACTCCAACAAGGTGGCGCTCAACGGAACCTGGTTCATAAACCAGCTGGGGAGCTCCCTGAAAAAACCTGCTGTGTCGGGTATGACAATAATAAACGTCACTGCTCACTGCAACCGACTCAGCCTCCCGTTTCTCCATGAGCTTAGCCTAAGTAACCTACACCACATCGGGGCCCTTAGAGAAAGACTGTCATCGGGATCCCGTCTCAACATTTACCTTATTCTACTGGCTGCCCTTTCCCTATGCGCAATCCTGTGGATTACCAAATATCACCTGAAGGCCAATCGTCGCAGGAAATCGAGGGCCGACGACGATGTAGAACGAGTGGATCCTCGGGACGACGACCATTTAAAGGAGGGAGGAGTTAACACGCGCAGGCAGAATTTAGGAAAAGTGCCAAATTGCAAACCGGATCCGGTGGCCCGCACGCGTAACGAAAGAGGTGCTGACTACGCATTCCAAGGGCTACTGTCCGCGGACCGGCTCGGGCACTTGCGCAACAAGTAATCGTTGCTGGCCGGATACGGAATGCTGACAATGCAACTGGCAACTGCGCCGCAGCCCAACGAAGGCTTCGAAGTACAGCACGGGTAGTATTCTAATTTAGTCTTAAGTAGAACTCCGCAGCCTCCGCAGCTCGCGTTATATTCTTTGTCAGTAGCACTAGCCCTAACGGGCTTGTGTGAAACAAATGATTAATAAATTCAGTCAACTCCGAAAAAAGGAAGAAATGGAGAATTATTATACACTAGTGATTACAAGAAGCTAAGCACCCATTTTTCAGAAATTAGAGATCAGAATGGTAATCTAGAGCTAGATAAAAGTCTTATATCTGTTCCTATCGTTTTTGCTACAAGTTTAGCTAAAGTTTGTACTAAATTGTTGACTTCTCTTCCTATAAAGTTAGGGGAGCATTTAATAAGCGAACAAAACCCAATTGCAAAGTCTTTTGGTTATCTTTTATTCACTCCTGCAGCGGCAGTAAAAAATTTAGTGGATATGGGAGCTACCATACTTAAGGCTCCAATTTTATTGTTTGTAGCAAATGAGAAAAAATATGGTGATGCTTACTACACCATGTGGAAACACCAACTGAAAGGATGTTTGGAAGAAGCAAAAAGTGACTTTAATGTTATTAAAGGTGAAGAAAGGCTAAAGCCGGATCATGGGAATCGTGATTCACTAGTGGGCACATGGGATGAGCTTAACGCTAGAAGGCCAAAGAAACAAGGGGATGATAAAGAAGTTAGCAAGAGTAATGAAATACTAAAGAGTCCTGAGGAAGAACAAAATAAGGGTAATGAAATATTAAGTGATAAAAGAAAAGGTCATGTTGAGGAATTACAAAATAGAAGAAATTCACAGCAAGGGCAAGGCGCTACACATGATCACTCTCATTAGCAATTACTTTAAATCAACATTTATTTTCTTTATTAACTATTCCACAACAAAAACTTGCATGTATTTTGCCCTCAGTATAAGATATTAATTATTTAATTAATATCTTAACTAAATGCGCCCTGTAATATTGTGTGGTGGTAGTGGTAGCAGACTTTGGCCTTTATCTAAGCCAAAGCAATTTCAGAAAATATTTAGTCAGAACACTATGTTTCACAACACTTTGTTGAGGCTAAAAAGCGATTATATGCCGCCCATAATTGCTACAAATATACAGTACGAGTCATTAGTGATGGAGGAATTGCATGCACTGCAAGAATATAAAGTGATTTTCGAACCAGTGAAAATTGGAACAGCAGCGGCAATATTAATTGCTGCACTTCTCTGCAATGAAAACGAGACAATGTTAATTCTGCCTTCAGACCATTTTATAGGTGATTTGAATAGTTTTTATGCTTCTACTCAAAAAGCGTCTAAGTTAGCCTCTGAAACTAACTCTATAGTCACTTTTGGGGTTAAGCCTCATGAATTCAATTCTGAATACGGCTATATAAATGCAGTATATGATCAGAAAGAAAAATGTCATATAGTGAAAGATTTTACAGAAAAGCCCGAGCGTAAGTTAAGTAACGATCATTATTGGAACTCTGGAATATTTGTGTTTAAAGCAAAACGCTACATAGATGAGATTAAAAAATCTGCCCCGAATCTTTACAATTTATGTTTTAAATATTTCACACCGCAAGAGAGATTTCTGTATTTAAAACAACGAGATTTTGCAGGAATTGAAGGCATATCCATTGATTACTTGGTGATGGAGAAAGCAAAAAACGTTGCAATGATAGAAGCTAATTTCGATTGGTTGGATGTTGGAACTTGGAATTCAGTTTTAGAATTGAGTGAGAAGTTTAGTAAAGAACCGGTGTCATTTCAGCATGTGATTAGAGAAAAAGAACCAGTTTCAACGACAAAAAGTAATAAAAATTTATTGGGTGGAGCTTGTAAGCAACCAAACAAAAGTCTAATTTCATTTATTCATAAAGTTAAGAAAGTAAAGGTGATAAGGAAAGAAGTTAAACCATGGGGATTTTGTAGTATAATTTTAATGAGCGAAAATTTTCTTATAAAATATCTTTTTATAAATCCATTAAGCTGCACTTCTAAGCAATTCCATCACTATAGAGATGAATACCATATAGTGCTATCAGGAGTTGGGTATGTTAGTTTAGAAGACAAAGAATATGCTATAGCAAAAGACCATATGATAGAAATCCCAAGGGAAGTTTCCCATAGGATTGAAAATAGAAGCATAAGCTCTCCACTTGAAATAGTTGAATTTCAGATAGGAGAGCATTTATCTGATAATGATATAGTGAGGTTGGATGATGTATATGGAAGATTTTGAAATTCTAATGTTAAAGATACTCTATAAGCCTGCTAAATTTAAGGAAGCAAAAATCTCTAGTTTTCAAATAAAGAAAAGTCTACAATTATACGAAGTTTCAAAAATATAATGTTTAACCTCAAAATATTTTGTAATGTCCATTGCCTTTGAAATTACTATGGCTGCTTGCTATTTGCGAGCGAAAAATGCCAGATTTTGCTCTATAATGACTTTGTTCTCTATTATCGGCATTGCCCTTGGAGTTGCAACACTAATAGTGGTGATGTCTGTGATGAACGGATTCAGAGCAAAGTTGCTTGACTCAATACTTGGCATTGATGGCCATATTAATGTTTATTTTGATAGGAACATAAATTCAGATTACTACGCAGTTTCAAAATCTATTGAGAGAATTCCTGGTATATTAAAAGCTACTCCTATGACCAATGATCAAGTTATTATTGTAGCAAACGGTAAAATTGCAGGTAGCGTAGTGCGAGGTGTATCAACTAAAGACTTGCTTGATAGTACTGCCGTTACAAATAATGTAATTATAGGTGATGTAAAAAAATTTGATGAAGGAATAATAATAGGAGCACGCTTAGCAGAAGCTTTGAACGTTGACTATGGCGACGAAATTACGTTTATATCATCTGAAGAATTTGATGCATTACTTGGTGAAATGCCGCGAATGAAAAAATATAAAGTTATAGCAATATTTGATATGGGTATGTTTGAGTATGATAATACCTTGATATATATGCCTCTAAAATCAGCACAAGCCTTTTTTAATTATAAAAATAGCATAAAAAATATAGAAGTACTTGTAGACGACGTTACTAGAGCTGATAAGCTGGCAGATGCTATAGAAAAAGAAATAGGAATGGAAGCTGAAAGTTGGCAATCACAGCAAAGCCATTATTTTAGTGCTTTAAAAACTGAAAGAAATGTGATGTTTTTAATTCTCACTTTGATTATAGTTGTAGCAGCGTTTAATATTATCTCAAATTTAATGATGATAGTGCAAGAAAAGAAATCCGCGATTGCAATTATGCGTACATTTGGTGCAACAAGTGGAAGCATTATGCGTATATTTTGCGCTTGTGGTCTATTAATCGGTTTTACGGGAACTTGTCTTGGCTGTATTATAGGTGTCGTTTTTTCTCTCAATATCGAAAGCATTAGAGTGTTTTTAGAAAACATTACTAACGTCAAGCTGTTTGATCCTATGATATACTTTTTTTCAAGTTTGCCAGTGATATTAGTACCCCAAGACGTAGTAAATATTTCTGCACTTGCGTTACTCTTATCATTTTTAGCGACAATTGCTCCTGCGTTGCAGGCAGCTGCACAAGATCCTGCGGAGATACTACGTTATGAATGATACTCAGCAAAAGTACATAGGTTGGTTCTTAATTGTATTGTTATTTACCGGTTACATCACAATAAATAACATAATCTTTTTAAAAATAAATCAGCAAGAGAGTGAAAACAATGTGAAAGCTTTAACGGAAAACATGGATGAATTTAGAATGTTGCTTGAAGTTAATCAATCTAGAATAGAAAAAAAGATATTTGACCTCAAGAGAAGTCAGCATACTCAATGTGAGCAAGGTGATAATAACTCAAGATGTAAGAACCTTGCAAAATTGCTATTACTTGTGGTTAAAATGAAGAATTCGTTATTGCGAGAAGCAAAATTTTATAACCATATAAATTCAATAAAGCCTTTGATATCAGAGCTTGACGATCCAGAGATAGAAAATGCAGTAGATGAATTAGAAAATTTGAAAGAGATAAATACCTTACACGAATTGAAGTTATCTTTTGAAAAAACTATTGATACTATCGATTACAACAAAAGTACATTGTCTAAAAAGATCATTTCAAACTGGATAAAGGTAGACGACCGAAATGATCCATTAAGAGTAAAATTCGCAGAAATTGAGGAGTCAATAAATGATAATGATTGGCAAAATATAACTGTTACAGTAAGCAATTTAACGCATTCAGAATTCAAGCCATGGCTGAATAAATTGAATGGTTTTATTGTAGCTTCTAAGAATATTTCAACAATATATCATCACTTATTACAATATATCTCATGATTTATTTTATAATTTTCGCTTTTTCGTTTTTATTTGGTATATGGGTCAAGGTAAGTGGTGAAGTAATAAAATTGGAATTAGGCAATTACACTATAAGTATTGATCTATATTTCATTATTTTTACTTGTGTAGTTTTATTATTTTTATTAATTACACTTGTACGCTTTTTTTCCTCCATTTCATCAACATTTGCCAACATAAGAAATAGAAGAAGGGATAGGGAAGAATTGCTTCTCTTTGAAGCTTTCTTTAGCATAGACTTAGACAATATAGAGAATGCCCAAAAGCTAGTTAAAAGTCTGAGTGAGGAGAGCGATAGGTTGTCTTTAATAAAGCTCTTTAACTCAGGTAAGACGGGAAATTACAGCTTTTTCAGTAACGGTTTAACAAATATTGCAAATAAAAATCGTAACTTAGCTCTACTTCTAGCCAATAAGCTGATTGTCCACCTCAAACAAGAAAAAGTAGTCTTTCAAAAATTTATAGAATATTGCTCTAGTTCAATTAACGATAAAATGCTATCTATTCCCTTTCAAATAGAGCATTGCATATTGAAAGAAGATTGGATTAATGCAATTTTGAGGTTGAAGGAAGCAGTTAAGTCCAATATTTTTCTCCCCTTTGATCATAAAGAAATGTTTGCAGTGTTTTATTGCGCTTTAGCAAAGCAATATGAAAGTAAAGGAAATTTTAAGGAGGCTATAAAGTCTTTATTTAGAGCACAACGTTATAGTGCAATTTTTCAGCCCATCAATTATTTAAAGGCAGAATTATATATTAAACTTGGAAAAATCAGAAAAGCTTCTGCAGTGCTAGAGGCAGAGTATACAGTAAATCCTACTCCTCAGTCAGCTAAAATGTACATCAATTTAAATAGTAAAGGTGCTGAAAGACTATACAACTTACGCCCTGATTATTATTTTAGTTACTGTTTACTTGCTTTGTCCTCAATGAGTTCAGGTAAATATGATCTTGCAAGTCAATATTTAGACACTGCTATGAAAAAAGCTAATTACATGTCAATCTACTTTATTGTAATACAACTCAAGGTTACATTGCAAGAACACGACAAGGTAATTTATTGGCTAAACAAGATGGGCTCAGAAGCTTTGCCTGATCCAGGCTGGAAATGTAAAAATTGTAACAGGGAACTAGAACAATGGGATCATAAGTGTTCAAGTTGTAATAGTTTTAATTGTGTTTATTATATATTATAAAATTCCACAAAGTGTAGAAATTACCATTAGGCTACTTTCACATTGATATTGCTGAAGTTAGAGCACTTTCTTAATATAATCCTTATCTCCAAACAATAAACCTGCAAGTTTCTTAGCTAGACTTGGTTTTAATGTCAAAAAAACTTGCTTTTAGACACTAACAGTTATATATTTTAATAAATCAGGGTTGTATACAAAATGAAGAGCTTAAAGGAATTATCCTTAAGAATTAAGAATATTAGGTCTGTACAGAAAACCACGAAAATAATGCAAATGGTTTCTGCAGCAAAGTTATTACAAAGCCAAAAGAAATTATCAAATTCAAAATTATATATATCTAAGCTGCATAGCATTATTTCTTCATTAATGCTATCAGTTGATCAAGAATTACTGGCAAAAATTCTAAATGTCAGTAACAACGGTTCTTACCTAGTATTCATTGTTGCGTCTGATCGTGGCTTGTGCGGCAACTTTAACTCTTCTATTGTCAAATTTAGTCAAAATAAGTTAATCACAAATGGCAAAAAAGTAGATATTGTATTTCTTGGTAAAAAAGCTTTTGATATAGGGAAAAATAGATTTGACTCTAAAAGTATCTTAAAAATTGAAAATAGTAAGGGAATCACGTTAAAGCACGTAGAAGCTTTGGTTGGTGGTATAGATCTAAGTAAATACGATAAAGTTAAAGTTTTTTATAGCAAATTCTATAATACCTTCACGCAAAAACCAATGTTGGAAACAATAAAACCATGGAGTAAAGACTCATCCTTGATTGATAACTCTCTGGCTGGTCCAATAACAGATTACGGCTATGAGTATGAACCACAAAATATTGAATTTATTTTAAAATCTTTGGTTCAAGATTACGTTGTAATTGCTCTTTACTCTGCTTTACTTGAAAGTGCAACGAGTGAGAATAGTGCTAGAATGGTTGCTATGGAATCAGCAAACAGAAACACTAAAGAGATACTGAACAAATTAGCATTGCTTTATAATCGTTCTCGTCAAGCAGCGATTACGACTGATTTAATTGAAGTTATAGGTGGTGCAGAATCTTTATAGAAATCTAAGGAATAGAAAATGAATATATTAAATATTGCAGCAGATATTACTAAACTAATAAAAAAGCAAAATCAAGATGCGGAAGTTACAATATACAGTGGCGAGCAAAACTGAGTGCATGTTCACAACTCTCACTTTGGCCATCAATAAAAACACAACCGCTTATGCAAATTCAATAATTTTTTTTATATTATTAATCTTAATTAATTTATAACTTATTTTATGAGAAAAAACAAATTTAGCATATATATTCAAAGACTTAGAATAAAAAAACTAAATAAACTCACATAAACTCAATTTTGCACGTTTTAAGTCTTGTAACTGTTTTTGATTTTAACATCTCTTATCAGTATAAATCGGCCAGATTTACCGTTATATTTCTTTTAATGCTATTTTCGGTGGTCATTGATTAGTTAAAAGCGTGTTTTTGCAGAGCAAAGTTCTTTAGGGTGAATAAATATAAATAATTAGTGATAAAATCCTTAAAATGCGAAAATTATCGGGAGAAATTCAAAATAATATTGTCAGCTTGACCGAAAGTGGCAATTCCACTCGTCAAATTGCCGAAAGGCTTGGAATTAGCCAATCTGCGGTGGTCTCCATTCAGAAGAGGCGAAAGTTGACCCCCAAACCTCAAGTCTCAGGCCGGAAAAAATTATTGAAGGACTCAGATGCTCGACTAATGATGTCCGAAATGCGGAAAAATAAGAATTTAACCCCAAAGGGTGCTTGTCTGGCAATAAATAAAAATGTCAGCGAATGGACTGCTAGGAGAGCATTGCAAGACATCGGATATATGTCGATCGTTAAAAAAAATAAGCCTGCGTTATCCGACAAAAATGTCAAGGCTCGGTTAAAATTTGCAAAAGATCATAAAAATTGGACCATTGATGATTGGAAACGAGTTGTCTGGTCTGATGAGTCAAAATTTAACCGTTTTCAGAGTGATGGAAAACAATATTGTTGGATTCGACCAGGCGATAGAGTCCAAAGACACCATGTAAAGCAAACCGTCAAACATGGCGGTGGAAACATTATGGTTTGGGGATGCTTTACTTGGTGGCATATTGGACCTCTACAATTAGTCGAAGGTATCATGAAAAAAGAGGACTACCTTCGAATCCTTCAAACAAATCTTCCGAACTATTTTGATAAATGTGCCTACCCCGAGAAGGATATCATTTTCCAACAAGATGGGGATCCAAAGCACACAGCCAAAATAGTCAAGGAATGGATTGGAAAACAGCACTTTCAATTGATGGAGTGGCCTGCACAAAGTCCAGACCTCAATCCAATTGAAAATCTATGGTCAATTGTGAAAAGACGGCTTGGGCAATACGATTCTGCTCCAAAAAACATGGGCGACCTCTGGGAGCGTGTTGCGGTGGAATGGAGTCGGATTCCGCAGGACATCCTTCGAAATTTGGTCGAGAGTATGCCAAAGCGCGTAACAGAAGTCATTGTAAATAAAGGGCTCTGGACTAAATATTAGCAATAATGTAGTTATTAAGTTTTGATTGAAACGTGCAAAATTGAGTTTATGTGAGTTTATTTAGTTTTTTTATTCTAAGTCTTTGAATATATATGCTAAATTTGTTTTTTCTCATAAAATAAGTTATAAATTAATTAAGATTAATAATATAAAAAAAATTATTGAATTTGCATAAGCGGTTGTGTTTTTATTGATGGCCAAAGTGAGAGTTGTGAACATGCACTCAGTTTTGCTCGCCACTGTATGAAACTAATAAGACTTCAGTTTCTCAGCGTCTATCAAAAATTGAGCAAATATCACAATCTAAAAATTGCACTGTAGGAATCAGAGCTATAGCAGGTAAAAACAAAGCTGCGTATATTTCTACAAACGATTTGAATAATCTGAGTGATACAGTAAGCCAAGTGGTAGAAATGGCAAAGAATGCACCAGAAGATCCTTGCATTAATTTTGCTGTAAATGGTAGTAATTATATCTCTTCTGCAGATTTAAGTATCTCAGATAATAATGTTGTAACCGTTGATAACCTAAAAGAAATTGCTGAAGCTGCAGAAAATTCAGCCCTTGCACATAAGAGTATCACTAATTCTGAAGGAGCCTCTTCTTCATACGCTTTAGTGAATACAGTATTATCGACTGTTTCTGGTTTTATTGGCTCGTTTAGTAAATCAACCTTTGCTAATCAGGTCTCTGTTGTTGCTGGAAGAGAAAGTGAAATGAAGGTTGGTTACGATTATGATATAGCATGTAATTTTAGTGATTTAAAGTTGCCAGAGTTAATGGGAAAAGAAGCAGCAAAAAGAGCAGTTGATCAATTGAATTCACGTACAATGAAAACTGGTAAATTTCCAGTTATTTTTGAAAAAAGAGCAGCAAAAGGGCTAGTAAAAAGTTTTGCTTCTGCTATAAATGGGAGCAGTATTATAAGCAACAGTTCTTTCTTGAGGGGTAGTTTAAACGCTCAGATTTTCAACGATAGAATTAATATTATCGATGATCCATTGTTGCCAAGAGGCATAGCATCGAGACCATTTGATGGAGAAGGGATAACTAGCAAGAAAAATATATTTGTAAAAAACGGAATATTACAAAATTGGATTTTAGACTTATACTCGGCTAGAAAATTAGACTCAGAAACAACCGGAAGTGCAACTCGTGCAAGTAATGCTGCAGTTATTCCTGCAGCTAGTAACCTCTACATTGAGAATGGTGATGTATCGTTTGAAGAATTAATTCAGGAAGTGAAAGAGGGAATATATGTAACTGATTTATTTGGTTTTGGTGTCAATTTAATCAATGGCGATTACAGCCAAGGCGCTTCCGGATTTTTTATAGAAAATGGAAAAATAACGTATCCAATACATGAGATTACCATTGCTAGCAATTTGAAGGATATGTTTAGCAATTTAGTCGTTGCAGATGATCTAACTTTTTGTGGGCAATTTAATTCACCAACGATTAAAGTTAGCGAAATGACGGTTGCAGGTTCGCTTAACGATTAAAAAATTTATTTGCATCAAGTACAACAATTGTGTATTATTGTCATGTAATGTTAAGAATAGACTATGGAGTATAAAGGTTTAGTTTCAATAGCTAAGCTTAAAGCATTCTCAATCGTAATTTCAAAGTTTTTCATCACATTAGTAATGTTAGTTAATAATTTAGGAGTTGTTTAAATGGAATTTGGTAATGTAAAATGGTTTAATGCCGAAAAAGGCTATGGTTTCATCAAGCCAGAAGGTAAAGGGGGTGACGTTTTTGTACATATTAGCACATTGGAACGTTCGGGAATAAGACCTGAGGCACTTAAAGGAGAGAATAAAGAGAAGGGAATAAAAGGAGAAAGGGTGAGTTATGAGGTTAAAGAGGAGCGCGGTAGAAACGGAGAAGATAAAAAATCTGCAATAAATTTAAGATTGGAAGATTAATCTATTATGAAGTCTTTTAACAGGATTAACGTATTGTGAATAATTTTCATGAGATGGGTCTCCCAGCTTCGCTTAGACAAGCTCTAGATAAAAATAATCTTTTCGTCCCAACTCCGATTCAAATACAAGCGATTCCCTTAGCGCTACAAGGTAAAGATATTCTCGGATCTGCTCAAACGGGGACTGGAAAAACTTTAGCATTTGCTATTCCGTTGGTTGCTAAGTTGCTGAATGAGCCTAACACTGGTTCAGCTTTAGTCATCGTGCCAACCAGAGAGCTTGCGCATCAGGTAACAAATGAGATAAGAAAACTCTTATCTCAAAATTCTGCACTAAGGGTCGCTTTGTTGATTGGTGGTGAGCCTATTTTTAGGCAGCTAAATCAGCTTCAGAAAAAACCACAAATTGTAATAGGTACTCCTGGTCGTATTATAGACCATATTGAGCGTAAAACTTTGATTACTCGCAATGTTAGCGTTCTTGTGCTTGATGAAACGGATCGTATGTTTGATATGGGCTTTGGAGTTCAGATTGAAGAAATTATGAAGCATTTGCCTAAAATAAGGCAAACTCTTATGTTTTCTGCAACTCTTCCTGGAGATATAGTAAAACTTGCTGAGAAGTACCTTAATCGACCAGAACGTATTTCTGTTGATTGTGAGGTTACAACTTCTGTAAAAATTAAGCAAGAAATTGTTTATGCATCAGAATCAGAAAAATATGAAAAGCTTGTTACACAACTATGTCAGCGCGAAGGATCAATCATTATCTTTGTCAAAACAAAGCGAGGAGCGGATCAGCTAGCTCACAGATTGCACAAAGATGACTATAGCGCTTTAGCAATTCATGGTGATTTAAGGCAGCACAAGCGCGAAAGGGTCATTAATTCTTTTCGTCGTGGCCGTAATCAAATCATGGTTGCAACAGATGTTGCTTCTCGCGGCCTTGATATTCCCCACATTCAACATGTTATCAATTATGATGCACCACAATCGCAAGCTGACTATATTCATCGTATAGGTAGAACTGCACGCGCTGGAGCTGAAGGGTATGCGCTATCTTTTGTTACACCTCAAGATAAGAGAAGACTGCCTGTACTGGCAGACAAAGAAGGAGAGCTAAATTTTGATTGTAGTGTGCAATTTAAAAAACGTAACAGCAAAAAGGTCTTTAAAAGGCCAAGTACGTTAAAGACTAAATACGGTAGAAAAAAGATCAATGCATTTAAGAAGAAAAGCAGAGTACTAGAAAAAGCGTATTAAATAGGATTTACCTACAATTTGATAAGCGTAAAACTCGTCATTCCGCTACTCATTAGCGGAATCTATGCTGAGATATTGCGGTGCTATGACGTAGATCCAGAGTGGGATTCAAATTGGCTACAGCGAACTGCTGGATTTCAAATTTTTTAATAATTGTGTGCTATTCATTATATATGAGTTCCCACTTTTAAAGAGAATAGGAGATGATTTCCAAAAACTTAGAGGCAAGTTTGAATAGAGCACTATTCATTGCTTCTAATTTTAATCTTAAATATGCGAAAGTAGAACATTTATTGCTGGCGTTAACTAAAGACGTGGATGTAAATTACGTTTTATCAAGATGTAATATCAGAGCCGATGAAATCATCAGTATGGATAACATTCTATCAAGATGCAATATTAAGGCTAATGATTATAATAATAATATAAAAGGGTTTTTACAAAGCAGTTCTGAATTGATTATCAGTGGAGTTAAACCTAGCTCAATGTTTCAATGCATAATACACAGAGCAATAATACGGGCTCATAGCTTGGGGAAAAAAGAAATAAATGGAGCAAGTGTTCTAGTAGAAATTTTGTCTGGGCAAGATTTATACGTTGAAGATCTATTGCAGAAACAAAGTGCGAAAGATTCCAATTTGATTTACCACATATCTAACATGAAATACTCTAACGATATAGATGAATACACCACTAATCATAAAGTAAAACTTGATAAAAATAATGATGCTCCTACTACAGTAAATAAAGGTGAGCTACTAAAAGATGAGGAAATTCTACAAAGTTATTGTAAAAATTTAAATGACTATGCAAGAAGCAAAAAAATAGATTATGTTATTGGTCGTGATTATGAATTAAATCGCACTATAGAAATATTATTGAGGCGTAGAAAAAACAACCCTTTATATGTTGGAGATCCAGGTGTTGGCAAAACCACAATAGTTGAGGGTTTGGTACTCAAAATCATTGAAGGCAGTGTTCCGAGTGTGCTCAGGTCCAGTATAATTTATGCTTTGGATTTAGGATCACTCCTTGCAGGGACACGCTACAGAGGTGATTTTGAAGAGAGAATAAAATCCATAATAAAAGCGATTGAGGCAAAACCAGGTGCTATCCTTTTTATTGACGAAATACACACTATCATTGGAGCAGGTTCTACAAGTGGTAGCTTTCTTGATGCCGGTAATCTGCTCAAACCTGCACTTGCAAGAGGTACACTGCGTTGTATAGGTGCAACTACATATAGAGAATACAGCACTAGTTTTGAAAAAGATAAAGCACTAGCGAGAAGGTTTCAAAAAATTAATGTTAAAGAATCTTCTGTTAATGAAACGATAAAGATACTAGATGGTATAAAGCACTACTATGAAGGGTATCATGGAGTATATTATACAAAGAATGCCATTAGGTCTGCGGCTGAACTTTCGCATAAGTATATTACTGGGCGAATATTACCTGATAAAGCGGTTGATGTTATTGATGAGGCAGGGGCATATTGTAAATTGCTAAGAAACAGGGGTAAAATTGTAAATAGTAGAGATATTAAGAATACCATTACTAGAATTACAAATGTGCCTTGCGGATCTGAATCTGATGATTTGCAGAAAGTAAAGTCTTTAAAAGCTAATCTAGAGAAGGTGATTTTTGGCCAAGAGCAGGCAATAGAATCTCTTGTTAATTCTATTAAAATTGCTAAATCTGGGTTGAGAAATTACAATAAGCCTTTAGCAAATTATCTTTTTGCAGGGCCAACCGGTGTTGGTAAAACCGAGCTAGCAAAACAATTAGCAGAAAGCATGGGCATGAATCTTATACGCTTTGATATGTCCGAATATATTGAGTCTCATACGATATCAAGGATGATTGGTTCTCCTCCTGGATATGTAGGTTATGATCAGGGTGGATTACTCACAGAGTCTGTATCTAATAATCAATATAGTGTTGTGCTGCTTGATGAAATTGAAAAGGCTCATAGCGATATCTATAATATATTGCTACAAATTATGGATTATGGTTGCGTTACAGACACTTACGGACGTAAAGTTAACTTTTCCAATATAATCTTAATTATGACAACTAATGCAGGAGCAGCTGAACGCAGCAAAAGTTTTGTTGGCTTTGGGCATAAAAAATTTAACACTGGTGATAGTAAAAAAGCGATAGAACAGGTTTTTAGCCCTGAATTTCGTAATCGTCTTGATGCGATTATTTCTTTTTCTGACTTAAATGCGGATATAATTCTGCATATTGTAGATAAATTTATTCAGGAACTGAAAAAGCAGCTGACGCAAAAAGGCATAAACTGCTTGGTAGAAGATGAAGTGAAATCTTATCTTGCACAAACAGGTTATAGTAAGGAAATGGGAGCACGTCCGATAGAGAGACTTATTGAAAAAGAGATAAAAAGTTACTTAGCGGAAGAAATACTGAATCGTAAATTAATAAAAGGAAAGAAATTAAGAATCTATATGAATAAAGTAGAAAATAAAATTGCTTTTGATATAGTTTGAAATTCTTGTTTTTTTATTACACTGATAGTATACTTATTTTAAGAATAATGAGGCTATAGTGGCAAGTTTAACTAGAAATCAGTATTACAGTAATCGCGATTTACAGAATTTATTTTCAAGACTAGAAATAAAAGCAGAAGAAGTAATAAGCCAGGAGTTTGACGATATACTCAAGTTAGTTGAACGGAGCTTTAGAAAGCTTTCATTAAAGTGCCACCCTGACAAAGAAAAAGATGAAGAGAAGAAAAAGATAGCTACAGAAAAGTTTCAAAAACTTAGTGCAGATAAAAAAGAGCTAGAGAAGCATCTCAACGCTTTAAAAGAAGGAAAAACTCCTAGTCAATATGAAAGGCTATCAAGTGAAGAAGAACGGAGGAGGCAAACAAAAATTTATGGAATATTATCACGTAGAAGCAAAGCTATAAATAGAGCACTTTTATTTTTTATATTAGCAAATGCGGTGTTTACTCCATCGCTGAAAGTTGAGTATTGCTTATCGCAACTTGCTAATAGTGGCACGGTGCAAAGCATCGCTTATCAATTTTATGCATTTAGCATAGGGATTTGGCCGTTGTTATTTATTATATCCTTTTGTGGTATTATTTATGCAGCAAGTAAACAAAAAGGTTCACAAGAGGAAAATCTGGATAGATTAAATCGAAGATACAATCTACTTATTGCTGCTGATAATTATGTGATATGTATCGCAGCAACATTTGCTATATGTGGTCTAGTGTCAGAGGTAGCACAAAATGGCTGGCCTGCTCAATATGGAACAATGCTGATGATTAATTTAGCATTGGATTTATTACTTATTGCTTTACTTAGAACTTTTACAAAGGCATCTGAACTATATAGTGAACATTGCATTCAGCGCTTATATGAAGAAGATGCAGAATTTAGCTATAAAGAAAAATTTGCATGGTATGACTACAAGCTAGTGCTTATGCCACTTGTTCTTCCTATTGTCAAAATGTATTTTAGAGATTTAATCCAAAAAAAGCCACAACAGCACACCACCAATCCTAACGTTACATCTTTAGGTACACCTGCAGGACAAGAACCATAAAAAGATCTTTGCTTCAACTGTGGTTTTTGCTATACTTTAAATGAACTTCATAGCGTTAATGAGTAAAGAAATAAGACAAATCTTAAACCACTACGAAAGTGAAAACCCCGGGGTAAAAGCAAATCTTACTCGTATTCTCATGCATGGAAAGCTTGGCGGCACTGGCAAGTTAGTGATTCTGCCAGTAGATCAAGGATTTGAGCATGGTCCAATTAAAAGTTTTGAAGTTAACCCTGATGCTTATGACCCACATTATCATTTTCAGCTTGCGGTTGATTCGGGAGTAAGTGCATATGCTGCTCCACTTGGTATGATTGAAGCTGGTGCTGCAACTTATGCTGGAATGCTCCCACTTATTTTGAAACTTAATAGTTCCAACTCTTTACATTCGAAGAATCTGACTTCTGATCAGGCAATAACCTCTTCTGTGAAAGATGCGCTGCGTTTGGGCTGCTTAGCTGTCGGATTTACTATATATCCTGGTTCTGCTAAGTGTTTCGATATGATGGAGGAAGCCCGTGGAATCATAGCTGAAGCCAAATCTTATGGGCTTGCAGTAGTGCTATGGTCTTATCCACGCGGTGAAGGAATTTCCAAAGAAGGTGAAACAGCAGTTGATGTTATTGCCTATGCTGCACACATAGCAGCTTTGCTTGGCGCTAATATAATAAAAGTAAAACTTCCAACTAAATATTTGGAAAGGGAGAAAATAGAAACAGAAAATATTGAATCATTATCTAAAAGAATTGAATATGTTAAAAGGTCTTGTTTTGCAGGGAAAAGAATAGTAGTTTTTTCTGGTGGTGAATCGAAGGAAGTAGATAACATATACAATGAAGCGAAAGAAATTAAGCAGGGTGGCGGTAATGGTTCAATCATTGGACGTAACACTTTTCAACGCAAAAGGGAGGAGGCTTTATCTATGCTAAAAGATATAATGGATATCTACACATAAAAAACGGCTGGGTGGCAGAATGGCTTATGCGGAGGACTGCAAATCCTTTTATACCGGTTCAATTCCGGTCCCGGCCTCTTTCATTCTCTATATCTAGTAAAAGTTAACAGTAGCTTTAAGTGTGTAACCTATAGAGAAAGCTTGTCCATAGTAAAATCAATTTCTTTTCAAGTTATGGTTATACTCTTATAGCGTTTCATGGTAAAAAATAAACTAAAAATAAGCAAAGTGTTTTACAAACGTAATTTACTATTTTTACTACCGCCCGAAGTTGCTCACTCTTTGGCAATTATGGCATTAAAGAAAATGCCTTATAAGAATCCTATAGAGCTACCAGAATCTTTGAGTGTGAATTTTTTTGGTAATAAGCTCAGAAGCCCCATAGGTCTGGCTGCAGGTTTTGACAAGAATGCAGAAGTTATAAGGCCTATGCTCTCATTTGGTTTTGGGTTTATTGAAACTGGTACTGTAACTCGTAATCCACAATATGGAAACAAAAAGCCAAGAATTTTTCGGTTAATTAAAGATCAAGGGGTAATTAACAGATTGGGATTTAACAATAAAGGAATAGACTATTTTCTTAAACAAATAGGTGAAACCAAGCTTGATGACTGCATTTTTGGCATCAACATAGGAAAAAACAGTACATCAAAGGACCAAATCAGCGATTATGTTGACTTAATAAAGATAGTATATGGAAAGAGCAATTATATAGTGCTGAACATCTCATCCCCAAACACGCCTAATTTACGCAATCTGCACAATAAGCAAGAATTATCGGAATTGTTGAAATCCGTAACTCTAACCCGAAAATCAATTGATAATTCTAAATCCATACCAATAATATTAAAAATCTCACCAGATGTAGATCAGCAAACGAAAGAAAATATCGCTGAGCTTGCGTTGGAATATAAGATTGACGGATTAACAGTAAGCAACACTACGGTAAGTAGAGATAATCTGCATTCTCACCATAATGAGAGTGGTGGGTTGAGTGGCAAACCGCTGTTTAAACTTTCAACCGAGTTATTGGGCGATATGTACAAATTTACTAAGGGCAAAATATTATTGATAGGGTGCGGAGGAATCTCAAGTGGTGCTGATGCATATAAAAAAATAAAGGCAGGAGCTTCTTTGGTGCAGTTGTACACTGCTCTCATATACCACGGACCTCAAGTTGTAAACAAAATTAATGTAGAACTTGCAGAACTAATAAGGAGAGATGGATTTAGTAACATTAGTGAGGTGGTGGGTTGTATACATTAATTTTGGAAGTTGGTGGTATTATTTTAATAAAATAAAACTAATTCTCTGGTATAAAGGTGGTAGAAAGTGCTTTTCTTTTAAATAATTGGTATGAAGAGTTTGAATGATGCAATATCTAAGATCATTGATTATAAATTTACAAATTATGCAATATTAGAAGAGGCACTAACTCACCCAAGCGTAAATAAAAGGAATAGCAAAAACCAGATTGTAAGCTACGAAAGACTAGAGTTTTTGGGCGATAGTGTTTTGAATATGGTTGTATCTGCCACACTGTTTAAACTATTTCCTGAAGAAAAAGAAGGAGCATTGGCAAAAAGAAAGACGGATTTAGTTTGTGGCAACACCATTGCTAATGTTGCTAAAGAAATAAAATTAGGCAGCTTTATCATCATGAATAATAGTGAACGCTGCAATGGAGGGAGATGTAACTTAAAAAATTTAGAAAACTCGCTTGAAGCACTAATAGGTGCAATTTATATTGATGGCGGGCTTGAAAATGTTGAAAAATTTATTATCCAATATTGGGAAAAGCTAGCTAAAGGCATGCTTGACCCCCCTCAAGATCCTAAAACCTCACTGCAAGAGTGGACTCAGAAAAACAAATTGCCTTTACCAGAGTATGAGCTTGTAAAACAAACTGGACCAGCGCACAATCCTGAATTTACTATATCAGTTTGCATAGAAGATTATGGTAAAGTTTCTGCATGCGCTTCTAGTAAAAAGATTGCTGAACAAAAAGCTGCTGAGTTGATGCTAGAAAAAATTGGAAAAGACGCTTCAGTTTAGGCAAAATAGGCATTAATGTAAATTTTAAGGAAGCTAATAGCGTTTAGGGTAAATGGTCAATTTAAGGAGAAGCATAGTATTATTCATAAAAAAGTTGATCTACCAAAAATCAAGCCTTATGTAGTGGAATATCAATGGCTGTTGTCGGAGATGCGGAAAAAAAGAAGTAGCAAATTACCAAAAGGTGTTATGCCAGATACATTTGGTCCAAGAGTTGTTTTGTGAAGTTGACAGAGTCAAGGAGAATGAAAGTTTTAAAAAATAGCATATTTTTTAATTATAAAAATTTGATATTAACTGTTGTTGGTTGATTGAGTAAAAACCAGTGAATGGTCACGTTAAAACATATTTTTAAATTTCTGCCAAAATCCTGGTTTATTATCATTAACCTTTGTAAATGTTATATTTAAACTGTATTTCGGATCATTTGGCACGTCGTATTTTATGCTAAATGTTGAAACTTTATCGTTATTGTAAATATGTACATCATCATATGATAGCTTTGTTGTGTAACACTTTACATACTTTTGCTTATCATGCACTAAATCACCTGACTCCCTTTCTAGTTCCACAAATTTCGTTTTTTTCTGACATTCCTTCATTTTTATTAAATCCTTATCTAGTGATATTGAAACTGGCAACGTATTTCCAGCATATTCTTTAGCTAAAAGTTCACTTTGAGGATACATTTTTATTTCCCTGCCAAAATGTGAGTCTATGAAATTATTACTCCAAAATTTATCGCCAGAATGCACGTACTCATCAGTAGCATACGGCACCCCACCATAATTGCATTGAACTTTGTAATCTCCAACACCGTTGTTTTGAAAAAAATCATGAATAGCAGTGTAGCTACCGGCAGCATCATTTATATAATCCATTACTTTATTCCTTAAATTTTTAGTTCATTATATCATAATCATTATGCCAATCAATCAAAAAAGCTCTCCCTTGCTGTTTTTAAAACTGATTTTGAGCAAGCGCTCTCGATTAGTTGGGAGCGTATTTGTAAGATTGTGACATTCGTGCCTCCCAGTTTTTCACATACTGCTGAATCAATTCAGGATAATCTGTAATAATTAATAAATTTTCAGCATTTCCTTTTTTAGCTGTCTTACTAAGGTTAAATGACCCTGTGATGACTTTTTGATTGTCAATAATCATTATCTTATTATGAGCAATCTTTGGCTTATCATCGATCCAAATTGGTACTCCACCTGAAAATAATTCATTTATAACACTATATTTTGAGTAGAGTTGCGATTTATCTAAGATGACTTTAACATCAACACCGCGTTCTTTAGCATTAATCAAAGATTTTGCAACTGTTCCAAGAGTAAATGTATATTCTTGAACTAAGATAGATTTTTTAGACTGATCTATTACGTTGATTATCGGTACAGCACAATCTTCTCCAGGTGAAAAGCAAACCGTAGCTTTTGGGCAGGGCGAAAATATAAAACCCGCATAGTAATACAGAGAAAAACACATTAACAAGAATAAAAAGTGAAAAAGCCTCACAACAACCCACCCCCGGATATACGGCGATAGGCTACATTATAATTTAATCACCTGTCAATAGACTTCTTGCATAGTTTTTGGCAACAACCGTTAGAAACGAAAAAACTTACTTGACAAACTCCGCCAGCCCCCTTATCATGAAACTGAAGGTATTCAGTTATCTTCATCTGTGCAGATTAAACAGCAAGAAAACAACGTAGTTGGCGTCTTATTTTTAATTTTTTGCACTATGTGCACCTTATGTCTTCACAATATTTCTAGGTTTTTACCTACACAAGCTGAAACGCGCTTATAAGTCGTTTAAGACAGTATAGTACGCCAATTTGCAGGATTAGGGAGTGACAACTAGCTAACACGGGGTTTCTTTTGCCTTTTTTTCTGCTTAGTAAATTTCTTAAACATTTAAACTAAGGTGAGTTGCATTTAAAAGCAGCTAAATTGCAGTGTTTAAGACTTAAAAAACGCCAATGTTCTAAAATAGATATTAGCTGGGGCTTCTTTTGCCTTTTTTTTCGCTTGGTAAATTTCTTAATGTTTATAGCTAACATGAAGCTAAGTACGAACTTTGTTAAATACAACAAATGATGTCATCCCAGTGCTCCTTTTTTTGTCATCCGAGTAGCTGACACTGGGATCTATTTTGCATGTAACTCCAATTGTGTTTTGGCATAAAACGCGACGCGTATTAGACTTATTTGCAAGCAAAGCTTGCTAGATCCAAGTAGTCAGGGCACTGGGATGACATCATAGGGACACTGGGATGACACCCTGACAATCGTCATCCCGCTACTTGTTAGCGGATGAGATACCGCGGCGGTATGACGGTTCGTGGCGGTATAATGAAGCTTGAAAGCGGATCACCTTTCACGACCCGTGTTTACTTCATTCACTTTAGGAGTATTAACAGGCGTTATTGCCGGGTTCTCAAGCTTTGTTGCCTGCTTCAAACCCTCGCTTACACTTTTGTCCTTTAAAATTTCATCAAGCTGCTTACTCTTTTGTTGCTCTTCGTTATTTGACGTATCTCTTTGAGCATCTTCTTTCATGCCACGAGCATTCTCTACATCCTTTTCACCTTCACCTAAAAATTTTTCTAATATTTTCTTAACAAAGCGCTTCAGAAGACTCAAAAACCCTTCTTCTTTTTGATTTTCTTGTGGTTGAGGCGTGTTATCTTTTTTGTCCGGCTCAGTGTTGAGCTTCTCTTTTACAGAACTCTTGCTCACTGAGGGATTAACGGTTTGTGAATCGTGCTCTGATGCTGTTTGCACAGAAGCTTCAGTAGTCTTTTTTTGTGTATTATGTTCAAGGTCTTTAACTGCTGTTGTAGTTTTTCTCGGAGTGTCTTGGAGTTTTTTGTCACTTTTTGGCTCTGCAACTTTTTCACTTGTGAAGATGCCCTTCCCTTTATATTGTTGGTCAAGCTCAGCAATTCTTTCAAAATCTTGACGTACTTTTTCATCTGCACGTCCTTTTTGACTTTCAAATTTCTGACTCAATTCTGCAACATTTTTCATTTTGTTCTCAAGCTCCTTACTTTTCACAGCTTTTAGAGCCTTTGTTCCTTTTGCGATATAATTAACCTTCTTTTCTAATGAGGTACCTTCTGGAAAAGCACCTGGAGAACGTTCAAAAACATCTTTAAACTTTTTTTCAACACTTTCTTTAGATGTCTGGGCCATACCTGTTACCTATTAAAACATATCATATAATCAGTATATTAGCTAATTATATAAAAAACAGTTAACATAACTTGTGGTAAAAAGTGTTTATCAAGGGCGTCCTATTTATATCTTTTTCATTAAAATGCTATTTACTTATTAAGTTAAAATGTATAATTATATAAGAGATGAAAGATAGCTCATTAGCAGTAGTATTCGATTGGGATAATACCTTAGTTGACACTCAAGATAATATTTTTAATGCTATTAAGCATACCATAAACTCAATGGGGTATAGTAATAAAGCTGCTGATAGAAATTCCCATGAGTCGAGAAAGAGCTATATGGTCAGTTTATTTGGCGATCAGTGGAAAAAAGCAAATCAGATATATCAACAATACTTAGATAATGCGCTATTACAAAACATTGCTCTGAATCAAGGAGTAGAGGAAATGTTGCAGACACTGAAAAGCCACAATGTTTATCTATCAATAGTAAGTAATAAGAAAAATACTAATTTACGTAAAGAAGTTGCCTATTTTAAACTAGATTCTTACTTTGAAAGAGTGGTTGGGTCATGCGATACCGCGGAAGATAAACCATCTGCAACCCCACTGCTATTTGCACTAGAAGAGAGTACGTTGCCTATAAATAGAGAAAATGTGTTTTTCGTTGGTGATAGCATCACAGATGTTCTGTGTGCACAAAATGCCAATTGTTTACCTATTATATACGGTCAATCAATAAGCGGTTATGAAGATTTGTTATGTTTTCAACATTTTGATAAACTTACAGATTTTATAATAAAGTATTTAGAAGATAGGTAATGACAGAGATTGCCAGCATAAAAAGGCGCTTTTGCGCATATTTAGTAGATGTAGCAATTTTATTAATTCCAACTTTATTAATTATACTGCTATTAGAGGATTCTCCGTTGATATTACATCTATCATACATGTGTGTAATTTGTAGTTACTTCACATATTTTATATCTTCAAAGGCCCAAGCAACTCCCGGCCAACAGTTACTGAATATATATACTATCAATTTAGATAATTCTAAAATAGACTTGAATTTAGCGTTTGACAGAAGCACTTCCCAGTTTTTTCTTCCTTTGTTAAACAGTGTAGCAGTTATCCTTACTGAATTTTTGCAAGATCAGGAAGTATTAGTGAATGTCTTGAGTGCATTGAAAGTAATGATAGTGCTGCTCACCCTCTATTGGTATCTAGTTGCTTGCTTCTCTAAGAAAAAACAGACATACCACGACATGCTATTTAATACGGTTGTTATCAAAGGAACTATTAAATGAGTTGCTATAACTATCGTTATCATATAAATTATGCTGATGAATTGAACTAAGGGAAGATTATGAATGAAGAGATAGTAAAACATTTGAACAAATTATTGACCAATGAGCTGACTTCTGTACGCCAGTATCTTTTGCATTTTGCGATTCTCAAAAACAATGGAATTAATAGACTTGCAGAAAAGGTAAAAAATGAGCTTAACGAAGAACTTGAACATGCAAACAAGTTGGCAGAAAGAATTTTGTTATTCAAAGGAGTTCCAAATTTTCAGGATACAAACGAAATATCAAAGCATGATGGAAAGTTTACAAAAGACACAATACGGAAAATCTTAGAAGCTAATTTGAAATTAGAGGGAAAAGGTATTAAGGATATCAAAGAAACGATTTCTATCGCTGAGAAAGAAAAAGATTTTGTTAGTGTAATGTTATTAGAAGAGATGTTAAAAAATGAAGAAGAGCACTTCCATTGGATTGAAAAACAGATTGACCTTATTGAACTAATGGGTGTTGAAAACTATTTAAGAACACAAATATAGAGTGTTAAAAAAAATAGTATTTATTTTAATTGTACCTTGCTTGCTCCTTTTTTTATTAGGATTATGGCAAGTATTCAGATTGAACTGGAAGAATAATATTATCAAAAATATGAGTCTTCCAGTTGTTCATCTATTGCCCAATAACGACCTTGAAAAATTTAACTATAGGCATGTCAAGATTGATGGGATTCTAAGTGACATAGAACTATATGTTTTTGCAGGACAACATGGCTATCATGTGTTATCTCCTATGCTACTTACTACTGGAAATTATATGCTAGTGAACAAAGGAATAGTTAAAGAAAAAAAAGAGGAAAGAGCAAAAATTGAAAAAGTAGCTGCAGGTGGAGTTTTATATTGCAATAGCAGTAAAAGCAAAAATTGGTTTATCAAGAACGATACTGCTTCGAATACATGGTTTACCCTGAGTACAGAGGAAATTTCCAATGAGTTAGGTATTAAGCTAGAGAAGTGTATATTGTGGCCGAACAATTTTGGCAGCAAATTAGCTATACAGCCAATGAAGCATTTGGAATATGCAATCACTTGGTTTGCACTTTCCTTAACTTGGTTGATTATGTGCATAATTTACCATAGGCAAAACCTCAATAAAGCTTGAAGCTTTCTGTACATAAAATTAGAGAAGTAGTTATTCATCTTTATCACTACCAAGGTCTTTTAACATACTGTAATTGCCTTTTCTGAATCTACTTTTTAAAGACGTAACTCCACTTTCGCTAATACCACTAAGGCTCAGTGCAGCTCCACCTAGCTGCAATCCTATCTCAGATGTTTCAGGAATAATTTTACTAGCTCCTAGATCTCTATAAACCTCCACATTACTCAGATCTGGTAAGCGTATTACAATATTTACATGCGGAAAATTTGCTGCAACTAAAGAAACAACTTTTTTTATAGTAACTTCATTCTTTATTGAAATAACGAGAGCTTGAGCTCTTTCTATTCCTACCGATTTTAAAATTTCACATCTTGTAACATCTCCAAGATATATAGGAAAACTATCACTTTTTCCTTCTTTGACTATTTTCGATTGAATATCTACAACAACGTAACTTAAATGCTCTGCCGTAAGCATTTTTGTTACCATATATCCCACTCTACCAAATCCAGCAACTATCACATGGTTATAAAGATCTTGTGTATCTGTTTCAACAGCTTCATCATCTAATATTGTTTTCTCAGTGCTAAATGAGTTTGCTATCCAATCTCCAAGCCCTGATAAAAGAGGAGTGAAAGCCATGGTTACTGTAGTTACCATCATAAGTACTTGAGCGATTTCACTTGGTAGCACATTTAGCTCATCTGCTAAGCGAAATAAAATAAACGCAAATTCACCGCCTTGTGAAAGCAGTAACCCAGCTTGTATAGCAGGTGCACTCTTAAACCCAAAAAATCTACACAATATATATATAATAGATGTTTTTAAAACGATAAGGATAATCGATAATAAAGTAATTAGTGGTAACTTATTGAGTAAAAGTTCGGTATTGATGGACATACCAACAGTCATGAAAAATAAGCCAAGAAACAAATCTTTAAATGGCAATACTGCGTGTTCTACTGAGTGTCTATATTCTGTTTCTGCAACTAACAATCCAGCAACAAATGCACCTAATGCTAACGATAAATGGAATTGCTCAGTAATAAATGCTGCTCCTAATACTATTAAAAGCGTTGTTGATATAAAGATCTCATTACTTTCCATTTTAGCAATAACCGAAAATAAAGGTCTAAGCAATAATCTACCAGTTATAAATATCAGCACTAATGCAATAGCTGCTTGCACCAATGAACCTGCCAATGAGCTTATCAGGCTGTGCTCAGAATTGCCAGTAAGTAAAGGTACCAATACTATTAATGGTACCACTGCAAAATCTTGCATTAATAGCACTGCTATCGACAATCTACCAACCTGACTTGCTTGAGAACCTTTTTCTTGCAGAACCTGCAACACTATTGCTGTTGAGGATAGCGCAAGCCCACCACCAATAACTGTTGCTATATTCGTATTCACTCCGAAAGCAAGAGCGATGCACCATATTGCTACCATGGTAACTATAACTTGAAGAGAACCGAACCCAAATACATGAATACGCATAGCGATCAGGCGTTCAAATGTCAATTCAAGGCCTATAATGAATAATAGAAAAACTACACCAAATTCTGCAAGATTATCCATTGCTTCAGCTGAGTGTATCAGATTAAATCCGTGAGAACCAATAACTGCACCTGCAACGAAGTAACCAAGCACTGGACTAATATTCATTTTCCAAAATGCTATGACTATAAACACAGCAGCAGAAAGCAAAATTATTGTTGAGGAACGGAATGCATTTGGGCAACTTTGTATCTATTCATGTTGCTGAGATTTAGGCAACATGAATCTTAATTCCCCTTAATCATATTGTAAGAAGTTCTATATACACATAACCATGGCAACGCTGATCGACGCGCCGCCATTTTCTTATATACTTAATAATTTCCCTTTCTCACACATGTAAATCTATGTATGTATACCTAAGGCATCATTGCGCTGCGTCGCATTTACTTTATTCAGTTATTTCTTAACCGTCAATCAATAAACACCACAAAATTCATATACAGTCCACTGAGAAGCAGTCTCATTTCTGACCATAGTAAAGCTTTTGGTCCTTCGAGCCGGATTGACTGGAGAAATAATTCACCACTACACGGAGTATTGCCTTAAATGGAGGAATACAAGTTGCTGGTTGTAGGCCGCCGCAGACTGAAGGGTACGATCACGAGGATCGTGTCCTTAGCTGAGCGTTTACCTGCAACACAAACGAAGGATGGAATCGATGTCTTGTTGGATCGACTGGATTTGGCATGGAGCGAATTCGAGAAGATTGGCGACAAGATATCGCTTCACGATGCGGTCGATGGGTACGTAGATCCAGCCGACGACTACGAGGAGTACGAAGGAAGGTACCTGAGGGCAAGGGAGTTACTTGTCTCAGGAAAGCGCTCACTGGAGCCACAAACAAGCACTCAAAGCAATGAGTCAATGCCGGGTAATGGAGATGCACTTTTCCGGTTACTACAACAACAACAACAGATGCTAGAACGAATGGCTGTTTCTGAAGCAGCAAGTACACCTATTTCACAAGATGACGCAATGAACGCGGTAGCAACGCATAATGAACTACCGAAAATTCAAATCAAACGGTTTTCGGGAGACTACAAGGAATGGCCGGCATTTTGGGATATCTATAAAAGCACTATCCATAAGAAGCGACAACTATCAGATACACAGAAGTTTCACTATTTGAAATCACTATTGACCGATGAAGCAGCGAATCTAATTGCACATTTGCCAATTACTGACAGCGCATATGAAACAGCTGTGTCGCGTTTGAACGAGAGGTACGACAGACCACGCCATATTGTGTTTTCATTATTGGAACAGTTCACAAAGCTACCAGAAACAACAAAGATTGATGTATCAGTGCTAAGGAAAGTGACTGATGGAGCAAACGAAATAGTTCGTGCATTGGACGCAATTGGAGAAAACACACGTGATTGCTGGATCATTTTTCTAATTTTGCAAAAAATGGATGCAGAAACACGTCGCAAATGGATCGAGGACAGCCGCGATTTAAACTCACCAACAACCAAGGATTTGTTCAAGTTCCTGGATACACGCTGTGAGGAGTTTGAACTCAGTCAACGACAAAGCATCGGGGATGGCAAGATCAAGCAAGTTGAAAAGGCGAGAAAACCTATGCATATTATGATGGCTGTCGAGAGAAGCAATGGCGTCAAGGGCAACATGAACGGACCCGATCTGATTGGATCTGCGGATTTTCTGGCGCTAAGTTGTGAACAACGAAGAGCAACGGCAAAAGAGAAATCGGTATGTTTCAACTGTTTGAAGCCTGGACACTTTACCAGGCAGTGTGAATCCAAATTCAACTGTAGGATATGCCATGCTCGGCATCATACCTTATTGCATGTACAACCGGCTGCAAACGCGCAAGGCTTTGCAGCAACCACGATCAATTCGCAGGATACGGCACAGACCGTGTCAACAGGAAGGGAGGACCAGCGTAATCAGGACGCTTCTCACACTACATCGGTGACAGTGAGTCACATCGCCCGAGCATACGGCTCACAATCGGCTGCAGACGCGCAAGGCTCTGTAGCAATTCCAAACAATTATGGGCGTCGCCAAAGCACGCTGCCGACTGCATTGGTATATGTCCAAAACGCAAATGGGATATATACAAGCTGCCGGCTACTATTCGACAGTGGATCTGAATTGTCATACATTTCGGAACGTTGCATCAACGCACTTGGGCTAGCACGTTCATCATCACGAATCCTAGTGTCAGGAATTTCTGCCATCAAGGCTGAGGCAACCAGAGGGGTCACTCAGCTGCATCTCAAATCTAGAGTTTCGGACAACACTCTAAAGATTACCGCACACGTTCTAAGTAAGATCACATCTTCGCTGCAGAGACACAATGTAGATCCATCATCGCTCAATGTGTTCAATGGATTCCTGATGGCGGATACCAACTTCGCATCAGTGGCCCCGATAGACATTTTATTGGGGAGCGACTACGTTTGGGCCACCTTAACCGGCCAAAAGATGCACGACAACATGGGCAATCTTATTGCCATTTCTTCAATATTTGGATGGGTCATCACATCGGTTGGAGTTAATCAGTCTCCAACAACTACAACTCTATTCTCCACATGCAACATTGACACTACCCTACAACGATTTTGGGAGATAGAAGAAGTAAGCTGCTACGCACACAAGGATCCCGACGAAGACAAGGTGGAAAAACATTTCCTAGAAACTCACAAAAGGGATGACGCTGGAAGGTATATAGTTGAGCTACCTTTCAAAATAGCAAACCCGAAATTTGCAGACACGTTCCAGGGAGCGCGATCCCGCTTCATGGCTGTAGAAAGACGACTACAGCGCAATCAGGATTTACGAGAAAAGTACATCAAGTTTATGCAGGAATACATCAGTCTTGGCCATATGCACGAAATCAGAACACCAAGCTTCGATTCAGGCAATTTCTTCTATTTGCCGCATCATCCTATAGTTGGGCGAAAACTTAGGATCGTATTCGACGGGTCATTTAAGGACGCTAACGGAGTTGCACTAAATGACGTATTACACATTGGGCCTAGTATTCAACGCAATCTCTTTTCCGTATGCCTACGCTTCAGAATGTATAGATACGTATTCTCCGCAGATATCGTTAAAATGTTTCGCCAAATTTGGGTAAGCCCCGATCATCAAAACTATCAACGCATTGTTTGGCGAGAGCATCCATCAGCGCCTCTTAAGCACTATCAATTAGACACTGTAACTTATGGAACCGCTTGTGCACCATACCTGGCTGTACGAGTGTTAGAACAACTGGCATATGACCACAAGGAGCAATATCCTACTGCATCGAAAATCCTTTTGGAGGATTTCTACGTAGACGATGTACTTACTGGATCGAACAACGAGAATGAGCTAATAGCTATTAGGAATGAGCTATTAGAACTCATGTCACACGCCAAATTGGAACTCGACAAGTGGGTGTCCAATTCATCACGCATCTGCAGACGCGAATCCAGCACCGAACGAGAAGAAGAAGCAGTAAAGGTACTTGGAATTTACTGGAATTCAATCGACGATCAGCTGATGTACAAGACATGCTTGACATCAAATACGAATTGTACTAAAAGGCAAATCCTATCAGATGTTGCGCGTATCTTTGACCCTCTTGGCTTATTATCGCCGATTGTGGTTCAATTTAAAATCATGTTTCAACAGTTATGGCTATTGGATCTGGGCTGGGACACGAAGCTGCCACCAAACATTGCCGAACCATGGCTCAAGTGCAGAGCAGATCTCGACAAGCTAAAAAAGCTGAGAGTACCACGATTTGTTCCCAACAGGGAGGACTCGATTGAACTACACGCCTTTTCCGACGCATCAACCAAGGCATATGCTGCTGCTGTTTACTGTAGGTTTCGACATGAAGACGGAACATATTCGGTTTCATTGATGGCTGCCAAAACTAGGGTAGCACCACTGAAACAACAATCACTACCACGGCTGGAGCTTTGTGGAGCATTGCTGCTAAGTCGCCTGGTACGATCACTCAAGGATGGTTTACGTCACAAGGATATACAAGTTTACGCATGGTGTGATTCAACAATTGTATTAGCCTGGTTATCATACCCACCATCGAAGATGAAAACATTTGTCGCAAATCGCACATCGGAAATTCTTGAAACGTTGCCACGACACGCCTGGCATCACGTAAGCTCAAAGGAAAACCCCGCAGATTGTGCATCGAGGGGAATGATGGCTACACAGCTCATGGAATTTCACCTCTGGTGGAACGGACCCACTTGGCTACACGATGAAGATGAGTATACAGTCAAAATGCAAAACTCAGAACTCTCTTTGAATATTTCAGAAACCCATGCACAGGACGAATTGAAGACAACAGCCATGCTCACTCTGAAGGAGATGGACAATTCATTATCTGAATTTGACGAACTAGTCCACCGCGCCTCATCCTGGCAAAGGCTGGTACATACCGTGGGCTATGTTTTACGTTTTATTCAAAGACTGAAAGAGCCGCGAAAACGAGTCGAATCCACGATACTGTCTTTTGAAGAAATCAAGGCAGCACAAGTAGTATGCCTGCGGAACGCACAGGCGTGCTTTGGAGATGACAGAAGGCTTCTAGAAAAGGATCAACCACTGCGAAACAGGTCGCAGTTATTCAAGCTAACCCCGTACATTGGACAGGATGGTCTGCTACGAGTTGGAGGCCGTTTGAGGCAATCTCAATTACCAGAAGAAGTCAAACACCCGATATTACTTCCTAAGACACACCAGATTACGAAGCTAATCCTGGAACACGAGCACTGGGTAAACTTACACCCAGGCACATCTGCACTGTTTGTAATAGTTCGCCAACGATATTGGATAATTGGAGCACGCAACCTGATAAGAAAGGTCACCCACAACTGTATCAGATGCATTCGTCAAAGACTCCATACTACGCATCAACTCATGTCCGACTTGCCAAGTATCAGAATCACACAATCACTTCCCTTTGTCAATTCTGGATGTGATTACGCTGGACCAATTACTCTCAAGGATCGAAAGGGTCGCAACGCTAAGAAGTCAAAAGGATACATATGCCTCTTCGTGTGCCTCGTCACCTCGGCACTACACCTGGAACTAGCCACTGATCTCAGCACGGAGACATTTCTGGCAGCTCTGAGAAGATTCATGTCGCTCCGAGGAAAATGTGCAAAAATCTACAGTGATAATGGCAGGAATTTTGTCGGAGCAAGGCGAGCATTGGACGAGATGCAACAACTCCTGGCATCTTCACAGCATAAGGATCGAGTCTCGCAGACATTGGCAGATGAAGGCATTAAATGGGTCTTCATTCCACCGTACGCACCTCACTGGGGAGGAAAGTGGGAGTCTTCCGTAAGATCAGTCAAGCTTCACCTGCGCCGCGTCATTGGCAACACTATCCTAACGTTTGAACAGATGCACACCCTATTAGCACAAATAAGTGCAGTGGTAAACTCAAGACCACTGTACTATACACCGGACACCGACGTCACATATCTGTCTCCAGCACACCTGTTGATAGGCAGATCATTCACAACAATTCCCGAAGGCGACATGAGCCACATACAGGAAAATCGACTGGACTACTGGCAGGGAGTTCAAGCACTATACCAAGGATTCTGGAAGCGCTGGCACCAGGAATACCTAACTACGCTACAGCATCGCCCCAAGTGGGGAACCCCGCAACCCAATGTGGAATTGGGATCAGTTGTTCTCATCAAGGATTCGAATACTCCGCCAGCAGCCTGGCCACTTGCAAGGGTCATCTCAACTCACACAGGAACAGATGGTAGAGTTCGTGCTGTCAAATTGAAAACTGCTTCAGGAGAAGCAACTCGCCCTATAACCAAGATCGCAGTTTTACCAAATTCAGAAACGATGTTTCAGGGCGGGCCGGGATGTTGAGGAACGGAATGCATTTGGGCAACTTTGTATCTATTCATGTTGCTGAGATTTAGGCAACATGAATCTTAATTCCCCTTAATCATATTGTAAGAAGTTCTATATACACATAACCATGGCAACGCTGATCGACGCGCCGCCATTTTCTTATATACTTAATAATTTCCCTTTCTCACACATGTAAATCTATGTATGTATACCTAAGGCATCATTGCGCTGCGTCGCATTTACTTTATTCAGTTATTTCTTAACCGTCAATCAATAAACACCACAAAATTCATATACAGTCCACTGAGAAGCAGTCTCATTTCTGACCAATTATAATATCAAACAAATGCTGAGAGCCACTGTGCATGATATTTAACCTGTAGAATTAGACCATTTAATTGAGCAGCCAATACTTGATTTTTGGTCAATTGGAGAATTACCAGTTTCTGCAATAAATTTCATAGCTTGAAATAAGTCACTACTTCCTACTTCATAGCTTTGAACCTTTTCTTTTTTTGCGTCGTTAAAACGTCCACGATAGCAAAGGTTTAAATTGGAATTAAAGCCGAAAAAGTCAGGAGTGCAAACAGCCCCGTATTCTTTAGCTATTTTCTGTGTACTATCAATTAAATATGGAAATGTAAACTTATTTTCCTTGGCAAAATTAATCATATTTTCAAAGGAATCTTCTGGATATTCATTTACATCATTTGGCATTATTGCAATGGTGTTTACCTGATAATCTTTTTTCAATTGATCAACATCGCTTACCAGATTACTAATAATTGACTGAACGTAAGGACAGTGATTGCATATAAACATTACAATAAGACCATTTTTTCCACAACAGTCACTTAATGTATAGTATTTATTGTCTACTCCCAAAAGATTAAAATCTTTTGCAGTAAAACTAAAATCGACTTTAGGAGTATTCAGAGCAACCATAGACTATTATTATACCACATGTAATTTACGGTCTTATTATTTAAATGTCAAACGGTTTCTATGTATACTGTTTGCATATTCTTTTTTAGTATTATAATTATAAAACTTATGTTCATAACTTTCGAAGGAATAGACGGCTCTGGTAAAACAACACAATCTAAGCTACTTGCAAATCATTTTAAGCAAATTCACGGCGAAAATAATGTGGTATTGACTCGAGAACCAGGTGGCACTAACTTTGCAGAAAAGATAAGAGGAGTGTTGTTAACGAATAATATTGATCCTATTTCTGAACTCTTGCTACTTATTTCGATGAGGCGCGAACATATGAAAAAATTAATATTACCAGCTCTTGCAGAAGGAAAAATAGTGATTTGTGATCGGTTTATTGATTCAACTATTGCATACCAAGGATATGGGCTTAGTGTTGATTTAGGGCTAATAAGGGACTTACATAAGTTAGTAGAAATTAAATGTCCAGATATTACATTTATTCTAGATATTGATGTTAAAGTTGGGTTAAATAGAGCAAAAGACAAGAATAAATATGAAGAAATGGATGTTAATTTTTACAATAAGGTCAGAAAAGGATTTCAGGAAATAGCCATAAAAGAGCCCGTTAGGTGCAGTGTTATCACTGGAATTGAAACAAAAAATGATAATCACGTACACAATGAAATTATTGATAAAATCACCTAGCTTGTGATAGAAAATTATCAATTTCAGGTAACATTATTTCATATGAATAACTTTTTGTTTGAGTAGCTAAAAAATCCTGTATTTTGTCTGGATCTTCTTCACTTATCATCTTATATGCCCTTGCGAGGTTCATTAATTCACTTCTATTTTTTTTATTGCTTACTTCAGTAATAGTAAAAAATTGATCAAAATGGTCTAAGAGGTCTTTATTTTTTATTGAAGACACAATATTGTCAATTTCTTTCACATATAATGCAAGTTTGTGTGCTTTACTACGATCTTCAAAACAAAGATTAACAAGCACGTTACGAAACCTATCTTTCGTAGTACTTCTCACTTCTGCTAATAAGGACTTAATATTTTCTTGGCAATGCACTCTCTTTACCGATTCAGCCGGTTCAACCATACCAAGAACATTCTTTACCAAAGATTTTTCTTCACAACTAAATATGAACATGTAATAACCCATCGATAAAGTGAAGAGCAAGAACATAGCCGGAAGTAAAAACGGAGCTAATACATTTTGTGACGCAGGGAAAATAAACCAGGTAACAGTTGCTATTGACACAGTTACAAATAATCCTGATAAACATAATTGTGCTTTTCTTCTATAATTCTGATCAATAACTGTACTTACACCAATAGAAGCTATATCAATCATTACTCACACCTCATTAAACATTAATACTAACTGAATGATAGCATTATTGTGATGAAAATGCAATATTATGAATATTTTAATACAATTTATATTGACAGTTACAATTCTGAATGTTTTATTGCAGCGTTAGCTGATTAGCATTTTTAAGATGAGGTCAACTCTCATAGAGAGAGGATTTTTTTATTTTCTCATTCTTCTCATTTTCCTCTCTAACAATTTTTTTTCCATTTAATATGTCCTTTATTTCATCTCCTGTTAAAGTTTCAAACTCCAGTAGATTTTCGGCAATGAGATCTAAGCCTTTCTTATGCTTGGTCAAAATGTCTTTTGCTTTTTCATAGCAAGAAGATACAACTTTCTTCACTTCTTCATCTATAAGTTTTAACGTATCTTCAGAAATTATCTCAGAACCATGTATGGTTTGTTCGCGATTGTGATAGATCGGGCCTATTTTGTCACTCATTCCCCATTTTGTTACCATAGCGCGTGATAAATCAGATGCTTGTTTTATATCCGAAGATGCACCGCTTGTGACTTTATCGTAGCCAAAAATTAGCTCTTCTGCCACTCTTCCACCCATTGCAACAGTTATATCTGCTAGCATCTTTTCTCTTGTGAGGGACACTCTATCTGTTTCTGGTAGTCTCATAACTAAACCGAGTGCCCTACCGCGTGGAATAATTGTTGCCTTGTGTATAGGATCAGAAGCAGGCATATTAACAGCAATCATCGCATGACCAGCTTCATGGTATGCAGTCAGTCTCTTTTCCTCTTCTGTCATAATGAGAGATCGCCTTTCTACGCCCATCATCACTTTATCACGTGCATATTCGAAATCATCCATGGTAACAATCTTCTTGTTTCTTCTTGCAGCGATAAGTGCAGATTCATTCACCAAATTTGCTAGATCAGCCCCTGAAAAACCTGGTGTTCCTCTTGCAACTGTTTTCACGTTTACATCTGGTGCTATTGATATTTTCTTTATATGAGTATTTAATATCTTTTCACGCCCATTTATATCGGGTAAAGAAATAGTAATCTGTCGGTCAAAACGACCAGGTCTAAGCAGTGCTGGATCTAAGACATCCGGACGGTTAGTCGCAGCAATTATTATTACACCTTCATTAGACTCAAAGCCATCCATCTCAACTAATAACTGATTTAATGTTTGTTCTCTTTCATCATTGCCGCCACCAAGACCAATGCCACGATGTCTACCCACCGCATCTATTTCATCTATAAAAATTATACAAGGAGCATTTTTCTTGCCTTGATCAAACATATCACGAACACGACTTGCACCAACACCCACAAACATTTCAACAAAATCAGATCCAGAAATACTAAAGAATGGCACATTAGCTTCTCCTGCAATTGCACGAGCAAGTAAAGTTTTACCAGTTCCAGGAGAGCCAATCAAAAGGCACCCTTTTGGTATTTTTCCACCTAATATTTGAAATTTTTGCCTTTGTTTAAGAAAATCAACGATCTCTACTAGCTCTTCTTTTGCTTCATCAATTCCGGCAACATCATCAAATGTTACTTTTTTTCCACTAGTCATGAGTCTAGCCCTTGACTTGCCAAAGCTTATAGTTCTGTTGCCCCCCGCTTGTGTTTGTTTAAGAAAGAATAGCAAGAAGCCAATAAAGATAAATGTTGGGACCCATGAGATAAGTAATCCACCAATTACGTTCATGGCAGAATCTCCAGTTGAAAAGGAGAATCTCACTTTTCTATCATGTAAATTTTTTATTAGGTCGCTATATATGACACCGCTTGAATTGAAACTTGAACCGTCCCTGAACTTGCCTTCAATGCTCTGGTTTTTTATGACAATATTTTCTACATCATTGTCTTCTAGTCTAGTTAAAAATTCCGAAAAAGGTATAATTGTTTTACTTTTACCTACATTTCCGCTGAACTGAATATAAGCAACTGAAATAAGAACAATAATTACTAACCAGATCAATAAGCCTTCTAAAAATTTTTTCATTTCTATTTCTAACTAAATACTAATCAAGCTTACCAAATTTTGTTTTATCGTGCTATTAATAATGCATTGAACCTTATCGTCATTGGTATTTTTTCCGTTATAATTTACATCAGGATAAGCAAGCACCTTTCCATCTTTTAGCACTACAGGCAAAGAATAGAAAACTTCAGGGCAGCAGTTGTAATCCTTCAGAAATTCAGGAACTTTTTGTGTTTTTTTTAATGGAGCGATGATAACTGAACACTCTTGATTTCCGAGTATTGTGCAGCTAAATCTGTTATCCCATTGAGTAGGTTCATTTAAAGGTAGGTTTAAGGTAATTTCTTGTATCTTTGACGATTCTCTAATTATCAAGATATTTTCTCCATGTTTTCTTATTTTACACCCAGAAAGTGTACAATTAACATTACTATCCTTTTGCAATATTTTATTAAATATTACGATAAGGCTGTTGTACCTTGGTTTATAATGTTTACTGGCAATTGCCATTATGGAGTAAAGAAGAAGCCTCAAGGCTATTTCCTCTGGCAATTGATAAAACTCACTTAGTTTAATTTCAATATAACCAAGATCATGCACATTAACGCAGTCATTAAACGCAAGGCGTGTGTAGTGCATCAACGCTTTTGCAGCTCTTTTCATATGAAGGGCTGTGAGGCATATTCGCTCTGTTAAAATCTCTTGATTATCACTTGCTTTAAGTAAGTTACGGTATAAAGTTCGCCTGTATTTTAAGTCATAGTTGCTTCTATCTTCGATCCATTTTAACCGATGAAGCTTAGCGTACTTTTCTATTTCACTACGACTAAAATTTAACAATGGCCTAAATATATAAATACCATTTAGGAAAGACTTGTAGTCCATTGATGATAATCCATCTACGCCACTACCTCGCTCTAATCTTAACAAGAACGTTTCTGCTTGATCATCTTTGTGATGAGCAACAAGTAAATATTTAACATTATTATTTTTACACCACTCTGCTAGTAACTTATACCGTGCTTTTCGTGCCTGTAACTGAATATTGCCTTTAATATTTTGCTTCTCCCAATTTAATATGAACGATTCCTTTGCTCCAAGTTCCTTTGCATAACTTACAACAAAATCAGCTTCTTTTTGAGACTCTGGACGTAACCCATGATTTACTGTTAATGCTGTAGGAAGTGAAAGCTTGTTTTTTTTTGCCCAGTTAGTCATTAAGTGCAGTAAGACTATACTATCTACACCACCTGATACTGCAACTGCAACTTGATTGTTATAGAAAGCAAAACTATTAACCACATTTTGAAATAATAACTCTAATTCCATTATGTCTCTTGATGGCCAGACAGGTCAGATCTCTTACGTCATACCGCGACTTATTTGTGGTATATATAGATCCCGCTAACAAGCAACGAAATATGACAAGTTTGTCCTTTTTTGTCTACCCCAGTGCCCTTTCTTTATGTCATCCCAGTGTTTGACACTGGGATCCAGGTTTTAATGCAAGAAACTATTTCTTTATTCCAGAAAATGAAAATTCCACTCTACGATTTTTAGCATGCTCTTTTTCATATTTAGAATTTCTAGAATCATCTTTTACATTAACCAAAGGCTCAGTTTCACCTTTAGAAGCAGTTTTTATTCTGTTTTCTATGTAGGGTGTACAACTAACCATAAATTTTTTAGCTGCATCTGCCCTTCTAGCGCCTAGCGCAAGATTATATTCATGAGAACCACGGTTGTCAGTGTGACCAGTTAAAGTAACCTTCGCGTCAGGGTTATCTTGTAACACCTCCATTACGTCAAGTAATGCATCTGCACTTACTTCAGCAATACTAGATTCATCATAACCAAAGAAAACTCTTTTATTACCTATCTGCTTAACAACAGAATTTATTTTATTTGTTGTATTTGCTCCTTTTTTTGGGCAAGAACTTACACCAGTAAGTAATAAACAAAAACAGCACATTATAACCAGTCTACTCCACATTACTAAACCTCCATAAATTTTAAATAGTGCGTAACTTTAATTTCAGTAGCTAATATCTCTCCATATTGTAATATAGTCAAGAGAAATAAAATACTAAATACTTTTTCTACAACCTTACAATTAATTTTCCTATAATATGCTGGACTCTGAGTAGAAAAATCCAATAAAAGAATAAAAAGTACAATTTTTTATTGTACTTTAAGCAAATATACTTTTAACTTTATTATTAATCTATTACGGTATTAAACAGATGTTTTCTAAAATAATGAACAAATATGCAATCTTATAAGTTTTTAGAGGAAGTATTATATAGGGTAAAGAATATCGAAAATACGCTAAAAGTACTAAACCAAAGCCAATTGAATATAGAGGACAAAGTTGAACAAATGAGTCTTCTAGAAGAAATCAGACATGAAATTATCTCTCATGACGCAATAAAGGAATCATTAGCAGATGCTCTTGGTAACAAAAAAAGTGCAAATACTCAGCAGCTAAAGTTAATAGAGAGAATACATAAAAGCAACAGTGCTGTTCCTATTGATTTAGTAAAGTCTTTATCCAAAGCTAAGGTTGAATGCCAAGATTTATGGAAGCTATCTCATTCTGAAACCAGTAACTTAGAAAAACTAAAAGAACGTTTTACTGATTTAATCACACTCATTCGCGAAGTAGCTTCTATAAAATCGCAGCAATTAAAATGCTCAAAATACGACTCACTGCTTGCTGACTATGACTCTGATATCACAGAAAAGAATATAAGGGAAGTATTCCCCAAGGTAGGCAAATTTTTTAGCGAAAATGTAGATAAAATAATTGAAAAGCAGAAAAAGGATAAGGTTACTAATATACAAAAAGTTGCTACTCAGAAACAGATTGAACTTGGCTCATTATGTTTACAGCAAATGGGTATTGCACTAAATGAGATTCGTACTTCTTATTACTACCCTATAGATTATGATGAATCTGATTTTTGTTATGGTTTATTTTCACTTTTACGGCATAGTGGTTATGCAATTTATCAAAAATGTTTAGCGCAAAATTCTATAAGTAGTCCAATTACGAGACATGTTATGTATGAAACTCAAGGGTTATTCATGGAAAGGATGATTGGAACATCCAGAGAATTTATTGAGTTTATTCAACCACACATAAAAGAGAAATTTGCTATAAAAGGCAAAACTAACGAGAAAGTTAGCAGTGTTGAAAATTTGTACTTGATTTTCAATGAAATAAACCTTTCTTCTTTTTTAAAAAATGCAGATGAATTTAGTCTGTTAGCTCATATTATGTTGAGAACTAGGTTAGAACAAGATATAATAAATGGTACATTGGAAGTCAAAGACCTGCATGATGCGTGGCTGGAAGGTATGAAGCACTATAAAATTCCAGTAAAAGCTGAAAATGAGCTAAACACTTATTTTCAAGATGAATATTGGGCAAGCGGTGTTATGGGCTACTTTCCTATAAAAATTATTGCTTTAATTGCTGCTGTGCAGATTTTCTCTTTCGTTAAAAAGAATCATTACGAATCATTAAGTGCTATAATAAAAGGAGATTTTAGTTTACTTATCAGTTGGTTATCTCAAAATGTATACAGTGCAAAGTGTGGCCTGGAACTGCTAAAAAAAGTAACAGGTAAGGGTTTAGACGTTGAGTGTGTTACTTACTACTTATCTGAAAAGTATAATTTGTCTTAATAAATGGTTTTCTTGAGTTATGTATGAATTTTGTTCGAAAATTAACCGGAAAGTTTTATAGCCTTTTTACTTTCAAAGGTTTGTTTGCTAGCGATATTGCTATAGATCTTGGCACTGCAAACACTTTAGTTTATCAGAAAAATCAGGGAATAGTGCTTGATGAGCCTTCAGTTGTAGCAAGAATAAAAGAAAAAGGAAGCTACGTTCCTTATGCTTTTGGTAAAAAAGCTAAAATGATGCTTGGAAAAACGCCTGGAGAAATAGAGGCGATAAGGCCCTTAAAGGATGGAGTTATTGCTGATTTTAAAAGTGCGGAAGAAATGCTAAAATATTTCATACGCAGTGCAAACACAAAATTCACTGTTAATAAACCTAATATTATCATATGCGTTCCATCTGGATCCACGCCAGTTGAAAGGCGTGCTATACAAGATGCAGCAGAAAGTGCTGGTGCAAATGAAGTATTTTTAATTGAAGAACCAATGGCTGCAGCAATCGGAGCTGGGCTCCCGGTTACTGAACCTGAGGGTTCTATGATCGTTGATATAGGAGGCGGTACAACTGAAGTTGCAATTATTTCTTTAGGCGGAATTGTTTATTCACGTTCTGCCAGAGTAGGTGGCGATATTATGGATGAAGCAATAAAATCATATATTCGTGAAAATCATAAGTTATTAATCGGTGAAACAACCGCTGAGAAAATTAAGAAAAGCATAGGTTCAGCTAGTCTGCCAGGTGAAAATAACAAAGAGGGAATGATAATTAAAGGCAGGGATTTAGTGAGTGGCATGCCAAAAGAAATGCTTTTATCAGAATACCAAGTTGCAGAGAGTTTAATAGAGCCTGTACATCAGATAATTTCTGCTATTAAGACTGCGCTGGAGAGCACTCCACCTGAACTTTCTTCTGATATAGTCGATAGAGGAATAGTTTTATCCGGTGGTGGTGGATTATTACGTAATCTAGGTAAAGTTATCAGTGAAACAACAAAATTACCGGTTCGTGTTGCAGATGACCCACTTTGTTGTGTTGCCTTAGGTAGTGGAAAAGTGCTTGAAAACATGGATTATTTTGGCCATGTTTTATTCAAGCAAGATTAAATTATTTTTGAAGGTAGTTTATTGAATTGTTTTGATGGAATTATGTAATATAAATGAGATCCCAGTGTCATGCACCAAGTAATTTGAAGGCAACTTCTAGCAGAAAAGGGTGTCATCCGAGTAGCTAACACTGGGATCCAGGAAACTTGATTACAAATAAATATGCTGTTTTAATGAATTTGTGTAATAGAAGCTAGATTCCAGTGTCAGCTACTTTCATGACATCATCTACTATGTAAATTGCCCCCAAATCAAAACGTTTGCACAGTTGTATGTTGGAATGACACAAGATTTGCGTTTATAAATTAAGGCGATTATGCTAAAAGAATTTGAAATTGAACCTCTGCTAAAAGATAAAGCTCCGCACCAGATCAAGGCTATTGTTGCAATGTCCGGGGGAGTTGATAGCTCGGTTGCTGCAGCACTGCTACATAACCTTGGGTACCAGGTGATAGGTGTAACTCTTCAGCTATATGGCACTGATGGCAATGCTAACGCAAGAAAGGGTGCATGCTGCGCTGGACAGGATATTTATGACGCTAAGCGTGTAGCTGAAAGTGTTGGCTTTCCTCACTATATTTTAAACTATGAGGAAATATTCAAAAAGGAAGTAATAGAGGATTTTGCGAGTACCTATATGCGTGGGGAAACTCCCATACCATGCGTGAGATGTAACCAAACGGTAAAATTTCGTGATCTATTGCAAGTTACAAAAAATCTTGGTGCGGATGTGCTCGTAACAGGACATTACGTGAGAAGGTTAGAAAAAAATGGTGAGGTAAAGTTGTGCAGAAGTATTGATAAAAGTAAAGATCAAAGTTATTTTTTGTTTGCTACAACTCAAGAGCAGTTAAAGCTTTTGCGATTTCCGCTAGGTGGGTTCTATAAAAGTGATATAAGAAAATTAGCAAAATATTTCAGTTTACAAATTTCTGAAAAGCCAGACAGTCAAGATATATGCTTTGTTTCCGAAAGCTATAGTAAAACAATAGCTAAATTAGCTCCACAATCTGTACAGAAAGGTAAAATAGTGGATGTTAATGGAAAAGTGCTAGGCGAGCACAGTGGCATAGTAAATTTTACAGTGGGGCAAAGAAAGGGCTTGGGTATCGCACACAATGAACCTCTTTATGTGATAAAAATTAATACAGAAAATAATGAGGTTATAGTAGGTCCGATCAACGTATTAATGCAAAAAAAAATATTGATCAAGGAGTTAAATTGGTTAGAACAACCAAAGGAAGGTATGGAAGTAACTGTGAAGCTGAGATCATCACATGCGGGAAGTTTAGCAACAATACATTCAACTGACGAAAAAAATAAAGCCTGTGTCATTTTAAACGACGATTACTTTGGCATCAGTCCAGGTCAAGCCTGCGTGGCATATAAAGGTGAACAAGTTATCGGCGGTGGATGGATATGCTCTTAACTAAAAGCTTTAATGCAGAGTGTAAACATACAATAGACTTCTTGCATAACCATATAACATTGGGAATAGAAACAAAAAAACTTGCTTGACAAACTCCGCCAGCCCCCTTATCATGAAACTGAAGCTATTTATTTATCTTCTCTGTACAGATTAAATGACAAAAAAACTCACGTATCTGGCGTCTCATGTTTAATTTTTTGCACTATGTGCACTCTATGTCTTTATCAAATTTCTGGGTTTTTACCTACACAAGCTGAAATACGCTTATAAAGCATTTAAAACATTAAAAAACGCCAACTTAAAAAATGGATAGTGAATAACTAGCTACCCTAGGGTTTCTTTTGCCTTTTTTTCTGTTTAGTAAATTTCTTAACGTTTATAATTTAGATTAGTTGCGGCTTAAAAGCAGCTAAATCGCGGTTATTAAGTGTTTAGAATAAAAAAACGCCATACTTGAAAGTATAATGTAAGTAATTAGCCAACCACGGGGCTTCTTTTGCCTTTTTTTTCATTTGGTAAATTTCTTAATGTTTGTAGCTAAACGACAACCGTCATCCCGCTGCTTGTTAGCGGCTAAGAGATACCGCGAATGAATCGCGGTATGACGGTTCGCGGCGGCATAAAGATAAGTCTCGTCATCCCGCTGCGTATTAGCGGAATCTCTTGTTAGCGCTGCGGCGGTATGACGGTTCGCGGTGGCATGACGATAAGCCTTGTCATCCCGCTACGTGTTAGCGGGATCTATGTTGAGAGATACCGCGAATGAATCGCGGTATGACGGTGTAGATAGTATCCCGCTGCGTGTTAGCGGGATCTCTTGTTAGTGCCGCGGCGGTATAGCTATACCTTTTTCTACTTAGTTTGGGTTATGCAAGAAGTCTAATAACATTTGTTGCTATTTTGCCATGTATCCCTTATACTATAAAGTAGAACATTATGGGTTTCAGCAATGATAAAAGAAATTGAAGAACTAATAAAAATTGTTGGTAAGGGTAATTTATTAGAGACGTTATTTATTTTTTTAGGTAGCTTTCAACATGCTGACTTAGGTCGTTTTATGGATCACAGAAATCATTTTGGTTTGTCTGAATTCATTAGAAAAAAAGAGGAACCATTAGATAAATATTTTAACTTAAAATTTAGTCTACAAGGGCTGTTTTTAATTTATGCTCAAGCTTATCGAATTCTAAGTGAAAACAATAACCTGAATACTAAAGATGTCATAGATAAAATATATGAAGTTATTAAAGGATCTGAGTTAAATGAATATATAAATGAAGTAGTAGATGGAAGAAAATTAGATTTACTTAACATCTTAGCAAATCCAAAGAGAGAACCAATATTTAAAACAGAAGAAGATTTTGAAAATAAAGTACTCATTGGTCTTAGAAAGTTACTAAGTGAAGGAAATACATTAAACAAATATGACAGAGAATTTGCATTAAATAAGTGCGTTATCAGCAGCTATTATTCCATTCATGACATAAAAGCAGATAAAGATATAGCATTGTTCTTTTCTTTGGGTGGTCACTATAAAGAACTTTCGTCATCTAACAAAACAGTAAAAAGAGAAGTATTAGAGATATGTGAGAATCAGTTAATAGAGAGCTATATAATGTTCTTAGCTGGCAAACTACACATGATCGGATTATCAAGTAGAGATAAATATACAATCGACCATGAGAATGTGGATCGGCAAGAGAAAGCATTGAAAATGGATGGATTAATATATCCTATAAATACAAAAAACACCCTAGAGCAACTGTTAAAAAACCAAAATAGTGATGAATTTGAACAATTAATAACGAGCCCTGATAATATATACTACTCAGTGCTGCAAGAAGAGAATGAATGTAGGCCAAATCCTATCACCAGCAAGAAAAAAGAAAAAGACCATAAAAACACAGTCTGTAAACTTATTTTAGGTATGTTTGTATTATCTGTTGGGTTATACGTTGCTGATTATTTCTTTATGGAGCAAAAATTATTTAATCCAATAAAAGGTGTCCTACCACAGGATAATTTTGTTAATCTAGTAATTGCTGCAGTGCTTACTATCGTAATAGTATATGCCTTATTTCAATTATTGAAACCACCACAGGAACCACCACTTTCAACAGTCAATAAGATGATGAATGAAAATTTAGGACCGCTCCATGCAAAACAAGCTTAGAACTACATAAATGTAGCAACTTAAAAGTACATATTGTATAATGCTTATTCTTAAGTTAAGAGGTAATTTATGGATTTAAGTAAAATAACAGCGGGACCAAATGCGGTGAATGTGGTAATTGAAATAAGTGCGAATGCTGAGCCTGTAAAGTATGAATTTAATAAAGAGTTTGGGTTGTTACAAGTTGACAGATTTTTGTCTACCTCAATGACTTATCCTTGCAATTATGGGTTTATACCAAATACCTGCGCAGGTGATGGTGATCCTGTGGATGTTTTGGTGCTAACTCAATTTCCCTTAGCATCTAGTGTTTTAATATCGGTGCGTCCAATAGGCGCATTACTCACTAAAGATGAAAAAGGAGAAGATGAGAAAATATTAGCTGTGCCTGTTTCCAGTGTTGATAGCTATTATGACAATATAAAGGACTATTCTGACTTATCTAAAAGCCTACTAGATAAAATTACTCATTTCTTTTCTCATTATAAAGATCTAGAAAAGGGAAAAACGGTAGCAGTTGGAGAATGGGTTGGTGTAGAAGAAGCAAAACAAATTGTTGCAAGCTCTATTAAAAGCGGAAATTAGTTTTTGTTGATTTATAGCTAAAGTGGCTCTACGATTTGAAAAATAACAAATTCGTCATTCCGCTACGTGTTAGCGGAATCTATACCGCGCACAACTGCACGAACATTGCAATATGGCACATAGTAAATGATGTCATCCCAGTGCGTGACACTGGGATCCAGACTTTCCGTAAAAACGTTATATTTTAACATAACACTTATATGCTCACCAACTTAGTGCTAATCAAAATCCTGGATCCCAGTGTCTGGGCACTGGGATGACAAGAAAGGGAGCACTGGAATTTTTGTTTCAGCATTAGCCATGCATCTGAACAGATACAAATATTGCAATTAAAAGCATTAGACAGGTGGTAGAGGTCTTGGTATTATATAATCTTTAGGTTCTAAATTTGGAAGGGTGGCCGAGCGGCTGAAGGCGGCGGTTTGCTAAACCGTTATACGACCCAAAAGTCGTATCGAGGGTTCGAATCCCTCTCCTTCCGTATACTGTTTTTAGCACGGTTTAAATTCGCTATATTAGCATGTTTTTAGCCTATTTACCAGCGTACCTGATTTTGTTGCAATGGTTTTTATTTCCATTGTCACTGAGATCACTATTAAAAAGTTGGCTAGCATTGACTCAGTATTTATTATAGAATTGGTTATTAACTAAACAACTTTACTTGTATGTATAAAATACTAATTTTACTGTTGATAGTGTTGCCACTTAGGTTGCTTGCAACCGAGATTGAAATTGTTGCAGATGTAAATGGTGAACCAATTTCAAATTTAGATATCGAAAAACGCATCAACTTTATAAATTCATTGTTTGGCACTCAAAGTGTTAATCAAAAAGAAGCAAAGCCTCAAGTGCTTAGGGAGCTAATAGACGAAATTGTCATTATCAATGAAGCACAGAGGCTGAATATAAAATTGAGCAACGAGGAGTTAGATAATGCTATTATGTTATTTTTAACCCAAAGTTTTAAACTTAAGGCTAATGAAGTTGATCAATACATAGAGAAGCATAATATAGATCTTGGTATTTTAAGAAAACAAATAAAATGTCAGTTACTGTGGAGCAAAATTATTGAAGTAAGAATTGTGCCATTTATTAATATAAGCGATAAAGAAATAAATGATGTAAAAAGGCAAACAGAAAAGCCGAATTATCTTATCACGTTCCAAGAGTTTATAATTCCTGATCAAAAAGACAAGGACGTTTATGGTATAGCTGAAGATTTAGTAAAAAAATTACGCAACAGTAATAACCCAGAATCTCCAATAAAGATGCGTAAAGCAACAGTTAATTTAAGTCAGCTAAAAGGAAAACTCAAGAGCGTTTTAGAAGGATTAGAAACCAGCGACATAGCAGGTCCATTCAGTTTCAGTGAAGGTTACTCCGTTATAAAAGTAATAGATAAAGTACAACTTAATCATGCACTGCTGGAAAGCACTTTAAAATTAAAACAGATTGTGGTTGAAGGTTCAGAAAGTTTATTAGATAATCTCAAGGAGCAAAAAGTTAATTGTTTAAATTTTGATAAATTAGCAGATAATTTTAAGCTGCCAAACGCAAAAGAATTTGAAATAAAAATGCGAGATTTAAATCCTGATTTACAGATTTTATTTAGTAAAACAAGTGTGAATGAAATAGTAGAATTGAGAGAAAATGGCACTGCAAAGTTGATGATGTTGTGTGATATCAAGAGTAATGTAGCGGGTATAGAAGCAATCAAACAGAAAATGTACCAACAAAAGATTATGATACAAAGCAACTTGTTATTAGATGATATGCGTAAAAATGCAGCTATCAGTTATCGGTATAGTTGAAGTCAGAGAGTGTCCTTGTCTCTGTCTTTGTGTGCCTTTGTTCTACAAAATTTCAAAAAATTTGAACAAATGTAGTTAAAGTAGCACATGAAGAATATAATGCTAATTGGTGGTGGAGTTGGAAATGCAGTGTTATTTTCGATAGGGAAGGCATGTCTTGAAAATAATAACAAGGTTTTGTACTTCGCTGGCTATAAGAAGTTAAGTGATGTATTTAAACGAGCACTGATAGAGCGTGCATCAAATGCGGTAGTTTGGGTATGTGAAGAAGGATTGATAGAAACAAGCAGAGATCAAGATAAATCCTTTCATGGTAATATAGTTGATGCAATAGTCTCTTATCAACAAGGAAGATTAGGTATTAATTTGAACGTTATAGATAAAATTATCACTATTGGTTCTGATAAAATGATGAAAGCTGTGAATGAAGCTAGAAAAACAATTTTAAAGCCATATCTGAAGTCAAGTCATATAGCAATATCGTCAGTTAATTCTCCTATGCAGTGTATGATGAAAGAAATCTGTGCTCAATGTGTTCAGCAACATATAAATAAGGAAACAGGAGAAAGAAGTTTTGTTTATAGTTGCAGTAATCAAGACCAGGATATGGAGTTTATTGACTTTGACTTTTTAAGTGAGCGCTTGAAGCAAAATAGTTTACAAGAAAAACTTACTGCGAAATGGATAGATCATGTTCAAAGATATTAAACAGCACAAAAAGGAAATAAGAGAGCAATATAGAGCTATAAGAAAAGATATTGATGAAAGTTATTCCAGTTATGCAGCAAATTCCCTTATTAATCTCTTTAATCAGAACTTAAGCTACGTTAAAGGCAAAACAATTGCGGCTTACATTCCAATGGATGGGGAAATAGATGTTGTGCCTTTGATGCATAGTTTACTCGATTTAGATTATAAAGTAGCAATTCCTAATAAAAATAAGTTACTAAAATTTGAGGAATGGAACAAAACAAATGAAGACGTAATTCCTGACACAATCATTACTCCTGTTATTGCTTTTGATGATCATTTTAATAGATTAGGTTTTGGCGGTGGTTGGTATGATACAATGATAAAAAAATTACGGCCGCTTGGAAAAATATTTATAGGTGTAGCCTATGAGAAACAATATTGTAAAAATCTACCTGTAGAACAACATGATCAAAAATTGGATATTATAATCACTGAAATGTGTGTTAGATTTGAAAGTGGATTGCTCAAAAAAGTGGATAAAAAGGAGTAGCGCAATCCCTCTTTCTGATAGTAATTTTTGCGTCAAAAAATGCATCAACTCGGTCCTGTGATTCCTCCTTCACTAACTCGTGCAGCACTTGAAATACCTAAGTGAGAATTTGGCTTCATTTCCTGAGCTTTCTCATTAACTTTTTGTTCTACCTCTTTTATGTCACTACCAATTGCCATAATTACAGGTTGAAATTTATTTATAAGGTCATTAAGTGCTTTCATATCTGCTACATGAGTACTGAGGCCCTTTTCCAGAAGTCTGCTCATATCATCTTTTGAAAAATTTTGAATGGTTCCATTCTTTACTAACTCTTGTATAGCAGATCGCTGCCCTTCATTTTGAAGCATTTCTAATATTTTTTTCCCATCATCAAAACCTTTTTTAGTGTCAACGTTTTTGTTATCTTTAAGACTAATGTTTGCAATAGTTTCAAGCACGTTTGTTCTTAATCTGCTAAAGTTATTCTCTCTTGCTTGAACTGTAGGTAATTTATCTATTAAATCCTTATATGAACTTTTCACTGCTTTTCCTGTTTCAATCGCACCTTCTTTTATTTTTTCACCCGCCCTTCCTATACCTATTCCTACATAACGTGCTCCAATAGCTACAAGCGCTATTAATGTAGCAAGCACAATAAGTGGAGAAAATGCTGCTCCTAATACCATTACGGCAGAAGCTATTCCAATTTTTTTATTTGCAGATGCTGATTTAAAATAATTGACTAGATTGTCCAGTGGACCTTTATTATTATTTATAACATTACTTATTGCTTGTTGGTTAACAGATTTTAACGCCTCTTCTATTATTTTTGAGTCAACATTTTCAGAAGTTAAATCTTTAAGTGCTTCTTCAATGAGTTTTATAAATAATTCTTTATTTACCTCCTTTTGCAAGCCTTGGTCATTAATCGCTAAACCTAAATCTTTGAGGTTCATCCCTTTAACTTGTTCTGATAGGGTTGTAAATAACTCTTTTTTCCCCTCTTGTGAGGATTGTGCAATACTTTCTATTATATCTGAAATAGCTTTTCTTAGTTCTGGATAGTCAGTGTCAAAAAACATACTATTGCTAGATTCCATATTCAGCTTCGTTGATTATAAATATGCCTAATTATACATACTAATCATTAATTATATTATAATTGATATAACATACCCCTTTCCAAATATAGAATTTGTATTAAAATATCTAGATTATATGAAATCAAGGTACTTTATGGGTGAAAAAAAATTAAAAGCTGCTGTGGTCTTATCAGGGTGTGGTCACCTTGACGGTGTAGAGGTAAGAGAAGCGGTTTTAAGTTTGCTTGTGCTTGATCAGCAGGAAGTGGATGTTAAATGCTTTGCACCTGATATCAATATCACACAAGTTATGAATCATAGAACAAAAGAGGCAACAAAAGAAAAAAGGAATGTACTTGTGGAAGCAGCAAGAATCGCAAGAGGCGAAATATATGACTTAAAAGAAGCCAAAGCTGAAAATTTTGACATGCTAGTTGTACCTGGTGGATACGGGGTTGCGAAAAATTTATCTGACTTAGCTGAAAGTAAAGACATGGTGACAGTAATGCCTGAATTTGAAAGATTAGTTTCAGAATTTTTTGTTACAAAAAAGCCAATAGGAGCGATATGCATATCTCCAGCCATCATTGTTTCAATTTTAAGTAGCAAGATAGGTAAAGAAGAAAGTAAGGTTAAGGTAACTATAGGAGATGACAGAGAACAGTTGATAGAAAGGCTTGGCGGCGAGCACATAAAATGCGATACAGAGTTATCAATAGAAGACGAAGAACATAATGTATTTTCCTGTTCTGCTTATATGCGTAGCGACGAAAGTACATACTCTGTATATCAAGGGATAAAGCATATGATTGACAGCATGGTAAAAAAGATTAACAAAAAAACTAAACAGCCATTCCTATAAGGTGTACTAAATAAGACTTCTCTATTAATCACACAATTAACTGTTGAATTTTACATTTCTAGCTGTATTATGGCTACGTAGCTAAAGTAACTTAGGTTTATCGACGCTTTACTACTTGTTAGCGGTGTGGTGTAGTGGCCATATATGTTTAGTTCTTTTTTTTAAGGTATTTTGTATGTCAGATCTTTTCTATATTGAAACTACGTGTTGTGTGGACGGTCAGTGTGATGTCTATACAGGGGAAGTGAGTTTTAATGATGTCATGTTAGGCAAGTTCAGTCTAAATTCGTGCAGCGGGAAAGAAGCTATGATAAATCTAGACATTATTACATTCGATATTAATATCGCTATTGATGGTCAAAATGGAAAGACAATAAAAAAAGACCTTAAAGGTCTTGAATTTGTAACTAAAGATGATGGTTCTTGGTATATTAATAAGGATTTTGGTAATGATAAATTTGAAATTATAGTAAAGCAATCATAATTTTACATCTCAGGTGTAACATTTAGTATAGGTGCTACTCTATTTATAATGTTTCTTACTATAGGCGCAGCAATTACTCCCCCGGTATGGTGCATCCCTTGAGGCTCATCAATAGCAATTAGCACTATGTACCTTGGGTCAAGCATAGTTAGCACTCCTATAAATGATGCTATGTTTGCATCTTTGCTATATTTACCATCTACAACTTTTTCCGCCGATCCAGTTTTTCCTCCTATTGAATATGCCTTTATTTTTGCTTTTCTGCCAGTGCCATCTGTTACTGCTGCACGTAATAATTTTCTCATTTCCCTGGAAGTTCTTCTTGAGATAATTTGCTCTCCTATACTTCTTTTATTCAACATCAAGGTTGCGTTATGAAATATCCCATTGTTGATTAATGCTGCTGCAGTTTGTGCAAGATGTATAGGAGTTACAGCTATGCCATAACCATAAGATGCTGTTATTAAAGTGTTTTCACTCCATTTATCCGGGATTATCGGTGTGGATTTTTCTGGTATTTCTATTTTCAAAGGAGAAAATAGCTTCATAGCTTTAAAGTATTCTACCTGTTTTTCAATACCTAGTTTGACTGCAATTTTTGCTGCACCAATGTTGGATGATTTTACAAATATATCTTGCACAGTAATTTTTGGAATTTTAGATTTATGAAAATCCTGAATTTTATACTTTCCAATGGTGATTGGTGTTGATACGTCATATAAATCGCTAGTTTTTGTAGCGTTCGCATCAAGCGCTGCGGCTATTGTAAAGTATTTTAATACCGACCCCATCTCATATACCCCAAGACTGGCGCGATTAAACTTTTGTACGTCTTCTGCCTTATTCTGTAAGTTGGGATTAAAATCAGGTAGGCTGACCATCGAGATAACTTCACTATTTCTCACATTTAAAACAATTCCTACTCCGCCAAGTGCCTGATATCTGCTTACAGCTTTAGTTAGCTCTTCATGCACTATGCTTTGCACTCGTGTATCTAAGGATAGTATTATGGGCTTTTCTTGCTCATTATTTTTACTTATATATGCCTCAACTCCTGCAATACCGTTGCCATCTATGTCAGTGTAACCAAGCACGTGTGAAAATAAATTACTGTGAGGATATATACGCTTTATGTCGTCATAAAAATTTACTCCTGGTACACCAGCGTTTTTGATCGCTAGTAATTCTTTTGGAGTCAAGTGCCGCTTTATCCAAGCAAATTTCTTTTCTGAAGTAAGTACTCTATATAAGTTCTTGTATTCGAGGTCATGCAAAGTAGAACACAGTTGTGCTGCTATACTTTCCGGATTCTTTACTTTGGTTGCATCTATATATAGTGATGTTGTGGGCACATTTGTTGCTATTACCACTCCATTTCTATCTAAAATATCGGGTTGTTTATGTACTATATTATCTTTTCTAAAATTTTCTGAAGTAGTAAGTTGATCAAATGTTAAAGAGAATATGCGAAAAATAATTATTATATAAAATATAAATAATGTAATGTAATATACACTATAAAACACAGTGAGCGGAGCTTATTTTTAAGTAATGCTTGCATATTTACTTGATTTGACAAAAATGGAAATCATCTTAGCTGAACCACGAGGTTTTTGTGCCGGGGTAAAAAGAGCTGTGGACATATTAGCTATTACTTTAGAAAAATACAAAAACGAGCGCCAAGTTTATGTGCTACACGAAATTGTTCACAATAAATATATAGTAGAGGACTTTAAGAAACAAAGATGGTTTTTGTAAGCAGTATCAAGGAAATTGAAGATAATGGAGGAATACTGATCTTCAGCGCGCACGGAGTGTCAAAAAATATAGAAGATGAGGCAAAAAGAAAGGGTATTCAAGTGATTGATGCAACATGTCCTTTAGTCAACAAAGTGCATAAAGAAGCAAAAAGGTATGAAAACAGTGGTAAAGAATTAATTCTCATTGGGCATGAAAACCATCCAGAAGTTAAGGGAATTAGGGGAAGAGTAAACAATCCTATCACTTTAGTGCAAACTTTGCAGGATGTATATGATTTAAAGGTTAAAGATCCAGATAATTTATCTTATGTTACACAAACCACGTTAAGCATCGACGATACCCGTGACATTATTGCTGCCCTAAAATTAAGGTTTCCAGGCATAACAGGTCCAGATTTAAAGGACATATGCTATGCAACGCAAAATAGACAAAATGCTGTTAAAAAGCTAGCTGAAATTGTAGACATGGTATTAGTTGTAGGAAGTAAAAATAGCTCAAATTCAAACCGCTTATTAGATCTGTGCACTGCTAGAGGAAAAAGAGCCTACTTGATTGATAATTACAGATGTGTGAATAAAAGCTGGTTTCAGGGCGTAGAAAAGATAGGGATCACTGCAGGTGCTTCTGCTCCTGACATATTAGTTGATGAATTAATGGACTACCTAAAAGTAAGCATGAATGTAGAAGTTTCAGTTATGCCAGGTGGTATTATTGAAAATGTTCAGTTTAAAATACCGAATCTGGTTTAAAACACAACTTATCTACTAAGCTTCTCTTGAAATCACACAGACCAGCATCTATAGCTAAGACGTCATGCCGCGATTCATTAGACTTCTTGCATAACCATATAACGAACTTTTATTGGAAATAGAAACGAAAAAACTTGCTTGACAAACTCCGCCAGCCCCCTTATCATGATGTGTAGTACAATGATACAAATTAAGAATTCCCCCATCCTGCTCTGGTTCTTCGATCTGAAATCCTACTTCTACCTGATCACGACCAATGTTAATTTGTCCTATTAATGCTTTAATAATGCCGCGCTTAGTTTGCCAATCTAGCTGTTCCAGGTTCGATTTTACACTAGAATAAAAATTCTTTATACTATTTATAATAAGACTTATTCCTTTTTCTACTGCCTTCTGATCAACTACCTTTTTTTTCTCTTCTTCTATCCCTTGTAAGCGTTCCTTCATTTTTTTCATTGTCTGTTTAAATTCTTCCTCGCTTATATATCCTTTCTCTCCTGCATTTTCTTGACTATAATAATCTTCCATTAATTTTTCGATACCTTCTTTTATTTGATTTTTTCTTCTTGCAAACTTTTTCTCTGATGATTCATCATTTTTATTTTCTAATACTCTACGTTGGTATTCCTTTTTTATCATCTCTGGGTTTTTTAGTACATCTTTCACCTTTTCCCATACAGCTATTTCTAACATATCTGCTCGGACTAATTTATTGTTACATTTTTCCTCATCATCAGTAATACGTACTATACTACTACAGCGATAATAGCTATACGTTTTTTCCCCATCTCTATGATGCACACCACTATACGTACTTTTGCAGTTTTGACATATAGTTAGACCTTGTAGTAGATTTATCTCTTCCCTTCTCTGCATTCTTGCTCTTTTTCTATTTTCATCCAGTTGCTTTTGTACTTTGTTAAATAATCCTTCATCAACTATCTTTGGTACTGGTATATAAATCCAACTTTCTTCATCTGTACGATAAACATAAACATTTTTTACCTTTTGTTTACTTTTTTTTCTTGATATTCTTTCAACCCTTTTTAACTTACCAAACGCTGCTTGTCCCTTATACGCTGGGTTTCTTAACATCTTCCAAATTATTATTGGACGCCAAACCTTCTTTTCAGTTCTTGTTCTTACTGACATATCTTTTAGTCTACGTATAGCTTCCCTTATACTTATTTTTTCTTGTCCTATCCACATGAATATTTGCCTTACTATTTTTGCTTCTTCTTCATTGATTTCAAAACTTGTCTTTTCTCTATCTACATGCTTCATACGTTTATAACCAAAAGGCGCAATACCAATTACACTTATACAACCTTTTCTTGCCCTATGGCGTTTTCCTCTACGACTACGTTCCATAGTCTTTGTACATTCGTACTCTGACAATAATCCTTGCATTCCTAGCAATAATTTAGACTCTGGATTATTTTCAATCTTATGATTTGAGAATATTACCTCTACTCCTGCTTTCTCAAACTCTTCAAGTAATACCACTTGGTGTGCAGATTTTCTTGACAACCGGTCAGGTGAATGAATATAAATTTTATCAATTTCACCTTCTGCTACTTTATCACGTAACGCTTCTAAACCTTCACGCCCTAAAATCCACCCACTAATGCCATTGTCCTTAAATTCATACTCATCTAATAACTCATGTTTATCCGCAGCAATTCTACACTTGAGCTCGGCAATTTGGCTCTCTATTGTATTGTTCTGCGCTTGTTTCTTCGATGAAACTCTCGCATATAATGCTACTGTTGTCATTTTCTTTCATCTCCTTTTCGTTGTTTCTTTTTACCGCATATCTTAGTAACAGCTCATAAGCGTCTGCTAGATGTTGCTCTGCTAACTCATCAGGTTCATATCGACAAGTTACAGTTAATACCTTTTTTCTCATAGTTTCTCCTGTAAATATTTTTATAGTTCGGGCACTCCTTTTTTTCCATAAATCCATTTATCAGTCACTCTTGCGAAAAAGACGCAACTGTTAACCCTTGTTTTTCTCAGCTTTTATGCAAAATTTTAGAAACACATACGCTATCTTTCATCAATTGAGCACTCTCCCAAATCATCAAGCTCCTTTTTTCCCTCTAATGATCTTTTTTTCCATATTATTCCTATTATCTTGTAGCCTACCTTTTACTCCCTTCTCTTACAGAAAGCTCTTTTTATAGCTCTTTTATCTTCTCATCCATATCTTCTAGCTCTTTTTCCACTTCCATCAGTGCCTTCTTGACCAATGGTGCTTCTTCTAGCTTTTCCCTTATTTCTTCAAACCTTCTTTCTCCTTTTTCTTTTAGGTTTAGGCTCAATATCGCATCTACTGTCCGCTCCGATAACTCCCTTAGTTTTTCTAGCAACTCTTCAGTTCTCGCATAATACATTGCTGTTTTGCCAAATTTATCCTTTTGCTCTACATTTGCTCCAGCTTTTACTAGCTCTTTTATTATCTCTTTTGTTATCCTTCCTTCTCCTGTTTTGCATGCTATATGCAGTGATGTATATCCTTTTTGGTCTCTCGCATTTACGTCACCTCCCGCTTCTAATATCGCTCTCACATTCCCTATTTCCCTCATAAATACTGCTTCATGTAGGGGGGTCCTTCCTATGTAGTTCCCAGTATTAACATTTGACCCTCCTTTTATTAGCTCCCTTACCGTCTCCTCATACCCCATTAGACTCGCATAATGTAATGCCGTATTTCTTTTACCGTTTCTAGCATTTACATCTACTCCTTCCTCCAATAGTACTTTTACATTCTCTACCTTTCCATAGAATGCTGCTAGGTGTAGTGGTGTTTCTCCGCTTTTGTTTTCTATATTTGTTTTTGCTCCCTTTTCTATCAGTAACTTTATTACTTCTGGGTCTGACACTTGTGCTGCTCGGTGCAATATTGTGCAACCTGCTGCGTCTTTTTCATTTATTCCACGAAATGAATTCTCCTTTAATTTTTCCAGTTTTTTGTTTAACGTAAATAACATATGTACCTCACAAAATTAGCTTTTTTAGCGCAAGATAAATTTCTTATGTTTACTTGCTACTATTTAAGTTATGCGTGTTTTAGCATAAAAAGGCAAGTCTTTTTTCGTGTAGTACACCTTTTTTAACTAAATACTAATATAGTATATGAAGATATAAATATATATGCTTAACGCATTAAACATATTACTTGCGTCTCTTTCCAAGACCTGTTCAAATGTCGATGTTCGTGCCATGTTAGTACACCTGGGTAAAACACTAAAATGTAATTTTCCGGTTCATGTATTGAATCCTTTTGCTCTGAATTTAAATCGCTTTCAAAATGAACATTGTGCTCTGCCACACCAAATCTTATAACTTTTTGGTTGGTAAAATCTTCTACCTTGTAGTGGTGAGTAACGCTAAACCTTTCTAAAACTGGTTTATATTTTAAATTCCACAGTTGTTCAGATAGTTTGCTACTTCCCAATAAAAATTTATCCCCTTCCTCTTCTATACTAGTAACCGGAAAACATGCGTTTATTTCCCCTAAGTTCCAGCTATCTGATAATACTATTTGTGCCTTAGCAAACTTAATTGCCGGTAATAAGCTCTGTGGTAGCGGATATAGCGCTTTGAAGTTATACCACACATGATTCCTTTCATAAATACCTCTGTAATTCTTTGTGTGAGGCTCGGTTTCTCCAAGTATTGCTACATCTAGGCGATATATATCATTGCTCAAAGCTTGTTCATAATGATCGCGTAGATAGTTCTCTATAATCCTAATAACTGGACCACTAGACCTGAAAAAATTTACTCTTCCAAATGATAACACTGGTCCATCTTTTTCAACTTTTACCCCTGAATAATCCGATAACAAACTGCCAAAAAAGCTTTCATCTAAAATAAATCTTCCAATATTATAGTGGTCATTGAAAAGCCTCATTAGCCTCGATCTTGCTGGCAATGATAGTTTTGCTAGTTCTACTACTGCATCCACGAAGAAGTCATTCGGTACATCTCTTATCCCTACCTGCAACTCAAAAAAGTGTTTACCGGGTGGCTCTTCAATGATCGTAATATCTTCTATATTTGCCCATTTTAATGCTATTTTAAGTGATTCTGGTGTGCCACGCAGTCTTTGAAATTTTATCCCTTCTTTTATCGCCTTTCTTTTGTCTGTTACCCAACGCAGAATTTCCCCCAATCCATATTCTTCTATTAGTAGTATTTCATCTTTAGAATTAAACTTAAATCCTTTTATCCTGCTTGGATCAACTTTGTAATCGATAGCCTCTACTATGGCTCTTTCTTCTTTTGTGCTATTAGGTGGAAGTAACATTAGCTTTTGCCCATTAATTCGATTTCTAGCTTGCCTAAACAAACGCACTCATTCCCCATTACCACAACATCTTTTCTTGGCTCTATTAATTCCACGTTTTCCACTCCTTCTATAAATAGATTTGCTATAATCCACGCCCTTGTTACACTCCATCCCAATCTTTTCGTTGTTTCAAATTTTTCTATAAATCTTTTCTTCACTGTTTCAACAATATCTGGTCTTTTAATACTAATTCTGCTGTGGATATTTATTTCAATAATATTGCAACCAACTACTGTTATCGTATCTGTTAATACCCTTATATCATCCCTGGTGACTTGCTTTCCTACAATATCCAGTAGTTCTTCAGATGCTATGCCATTTGTGGATAACTCCGTGGATAAAATCGAGATCTCTACACTCCCTGGCACTTTTGATTCAACCAGCGCATCCTTAACTCTGCTATCTGCTGAAAGCGCATGAAAGCGGTAGTGCTCCTTGCAACCTCCTGTGCTCCAGCCCTCTATTTTTGCCTTGATTCTTTTTCTAAATCGTTCATCATCTTCTTCACCTTTTCGCTCAACGCCATAAAATTCAGCTAGGTGATCAAGGTCTATTCCTGTTGCAAAACGGAGCAGATTTGCTTTTGCTGCTTCATTAACCCTCTTTCTTAGCAAAAGCTCTCTCCAGGCCGCTATTTCCATAATTTTTGTTGCTGGATCGCTTTCAATAAGAGCAGTAAAGCTTGGGTCACGAAGAACTAACTCTTCCTTCATTCTCGAGAATATTTCTTCGTAGCTCAGTTTTTCAATTATCTCTGGCTGCTGCATTTTTAAACAACTACTCCATTAATATTTATGAACTTACCTTCTGAAAGATAGACACCTTCTAAATCCAATGTTACTCTCCCTTCTTTTACTTCTGTGATTTTTACTTTTTCTAACTTAAATCTCTTTTCCCATTTTCCCAGTGCTTCCGCTGTTGCTGCATAAATTTCTAACGAAAAATCTCTATTTATTGGCCGATCAATTAACTCAAATAACCTTGAGCCATACTCCCTCCTCATTATTCTGCTGCCTATCGGCGTGGTTAATATATCAATAATTGATTTCTTTAAATGTTCTATTCCTTCAAGCTCTTTTCCCGTTTTATTGCTCATCCCACGCATTTTTAGCTCGCAAATACATTTTTGCTAATACTCATTACATGAAAACCACACGATGCCAAGTCACCGGTTCTTGTTATGCCAATATCATTAACAAATACGCTGTTTGATCCTTGCGTTAGTGTCTCTCCCATAGTTAAGATATCTCCTTTTCGACACACAGATCTACCGTTTACAAAAACGTCGTTATACCAATTCCCATTACACGGCAAACAGATGGACAAAGATGGAAGAAAAGCCATAATGAAGTAAGTAAAATAGTTGAGGTATAAATGGCATTAAGATCAAAATTATTGGATGAAAAAGTAGTAGAATCAGCAAAAGAAATGCTGAAGAAAGTAAGGAATAATGCATATGTTTCAAAAAAACTAAATGCTGTAATTGCAGCAAAAAAGTACAGTATAACGGCTGTAGCAAAAATATATTGCATTTCAAGAAGCGCACTAACTTCGTGGGTAAAACTCTTGAAATTTGGCAGAGAAGAAAAACTGTTTGCTCCTCCACAACGCCGTAGAAAAACTAAATTAAATCAGGTTCAACTACAGCAAATTGAAGAGTGGATAGAAGAAAATCCTAATATTACCATTAAAGAAATGAGAATAAGAATCCAGGAAAAGTTCAGATTAAATATCAGCAAATCTACAGTACACCGCTATATGCAAAAGATGAAATTCTCATATATTACACCAAGACCAGTTCATAATGGACAAGATAAAAGCAAACAAGAGGAATTCAAAAAAAAATCTCAATGGAGCTATTAGCAAGTATCCAGAAAAAGAGCTATTTTTCTTTGATGAATCACGGTTTGGCACACATTCAAAGGTTGGACATGGGTGGTTTAAAAAGGGGATTAGAACACAGGTTAAAACAAAATTAGGTAGGCAAAATTTCTATCTCTATAGTGCGGTTAATCCTAGAAATGGAGAGAGTTCTAGCTTATTTGCACCAAATGTCAACACTGATTGCATGAACATATTTCTTGAGCAGATGTCGCAATATCTAGAAACACGAGAGGCTTTTCTTGTTATGGATTGTGCTAGTTGGCATAGGTCAAAAAATTTAAAGGTACCTAAAAATATCGATATTATATACCTACCTCCGTACTCACCTGAGCTAAATCCTGTTGAGAGGCTTTGGTTATATATAAAACAGAACATTTTGCGCAATAAAATATACGATACAATTGCTCTGCTTGAGGGTGCTTTGTGCAAATTTATTACTTCTCTTGCCAGCTCCACAATTAAACAACTCTGCAATGTCTCCTATTTGACTGGCCAACAATGAGAGTTGGTATGAGAGGTTGTCCGGAAACTAGTAAATTCAAGCATATTCCCTCTTTAACATAACCCTACTCATAGCTAGGTATATGAAATTCTCAGTGGATGTTGTGAGTAAATCATACTCCTTCGATAGCCTTCTATTCCTATTAACCCAAGCAAAAGTCCTTTCTACAACCCATCTTCTTGGCTGTACTTTAAACCCTTGTTCTCTTGTTGGTAGTAGCTCAGGTGGCGTATCTTTGTGCACCCAAAATCTACATGGAGGCCTTTTAACAATTTCAATATCTATGTCATATTCTTCCTTTATGTGATTCTTTAAATTTCTTCCTTGGTATCCCATGTCAGCCCACATTTTTTTAACTTTAGTATATTTTGTTCTCATATTGTTTAATGCTATTTTAATACCATCTCTATCATTTTCGTTAGCAGCGCCTACGTAACAACCTAGTATAAAACCCTGAGTGTCTGTAATTATATGCCTTTTTCTACCCTTTACTTTTTTACTTCCATCATAGCCTTTGATCCCCCCTTTTCTGTAGTCTTTACAGATTGACTATCTACTATACAGGCACTCGGCTGCTCATTCCTTCCTATTTTTCTTCTACTATATTTTGTAATTTCATAATTCATTTTCTCAAAAATTCCCTGCTTCTTCCATTGCCTGAACTGCTCATACACAGTCTTCCATAGCGGAAAATCATTTGGTAAATACCGCCATTGACACCCTGTACGCAATACATAGAAAATTGCTTCTAATATTTCTCTTTTGCTATACTTTGGCGGCCTTCCTCCTTTCTTGTATGATACTCTGAAGTGTTTTTCTATTCTTGCCCATTCCCTTTCGCTTAGATCTGTTGGATACTTTTTTCTCATCTTTACCCCGTACTAAAATTTCAGATATTATAGCCTTTTACTTGTTTCCGGACAACCTCTGAGAAGAAAGTTTAAAATTAAAAAACAACAAACAGATAATAGAGCTGTAGCTCCCAATATACTAGATCAAAACTTTATTGTTGATCAACCAAATAAAGTATGGGATTACTTACATCAAAACCAAGGAGGGATGGCTATATTTGGCAGCAATAATTCTCACGTATGGTAGTTAATGAGTAGTGCAATAAATAAACAATTGGTTATGAACTCTTTATTAATGGCCATTAATAGGCGTAAACCTGTTAAAAATCTACTGCTGCACAGTGACCAAGGTTCACAATATACTGCGCAAGGGTATCAATATCTCTTAGCTGTAAAGAATATAGATGAGTAATAAAGGCTGTTGTTACGACAATTCTGTTGCAGAAAGCTTCTTTAGCTCATTGAAAAGAGAAATACTTATTGATACTTCACAACACTCTGCTCAACACACTAGAACTGCAATATTTGAATACATAGAAATTTTTTATAACAAACAACGTCACTATTAACTATTGCATTCCAGAACAATTTGATGCATCATTCTTTTTGTAAAAAACATTCCACACTTTCTCTCCACTTTTTCTGGGTAAGGTCCGTTGGATTTTCACCAACTGTATTCTAAACGCTTACTTGGCGCACCCATAACAAAATGCCTGAAAAACGTTAATAATTATATACTATTATTAATAATTATTCAACCATATTTTAAGCTTACAATTTTGAGCTTAACTGACGCTTATGGATAGGGGCAACTCTATCACCCTGTGTTATGTTTATTTTCTAACGGACGCTGATTTTTGTATCGTAATTTCTTGCTATAAATTGGTTATATAAGGCTAGCTTCTAAAATTTTATAACCCTAATTTGAATTAACAGACAGTAGAATCGAAAGATTATTACAAGGAGAAATCTACACAGATCGACCCTTTTGTGAATCTGCGTTTCTGCTTTCTTCAACTTGTTTTGCAAAAGATGTTTCCGGTTTCTGAAGTGGCTTAGCAATTTCACGCACAACGGCAACAACTGCTGTTAAAAACGTTTTTAACAATGCACCTAAAGCTCCACCAACTGCTTCCCTGCCATATATATGAGCTTGCTTTTCGTTACCGTCAGCAGTTTCCCCTGCCCTCCTTCTTTGATCCATCCTATGAGCAATCACCGAAAACAACACTCCCCTGATTGAAGACTTCACTTTTTCCTTTGCTTCGTGGACATCCCCATCTTTTGCTGTTTCATGTCCATGACTTAAGTGTTTAGCGTTCATTAGCTCCTTTTGTTGCTGGGCAAACATGCTACTTAATACTTCTTCTATCACTTGCTTTCTTCTCTTCTCTCTAACTCTTTTCATAGATTCTGATTTATCGCGAGTGTGTTTGGTAGTTTCAAATTCTGCATCAATATCTTCGGACGCAGCCTGACTATATAAAGTCTCTATGAGCCTGTCTATGCTTCGCTTTATTTGCATAGTCCTTTCGTAACTATCCGAATTATCAATTCCTTCGTCGATCTGATTTAGAATATCCTCAAAAACTTTCAAATAGTCTTGAATATACTGTATTATGTATTGCTTATCTTCCTCTTTGTGTTGTTCTTCTTGATTTTGCTGATTTTCATTTTCTAAACTTTTCTCTCTTTTATCATCGTTATTTTCTTCAATATCATCACCGTCTTCCTCGAAAAGGTCTTTGTCGTTCATGATTTTTTTTAATTTAGTTAAAATTCTCACCAGTTACTATTGTATATGAAAAGATTAAATTAACATTAATGAAAAGCGTTTACAACTTCAGCGCTAGCTAAAACGACAGTAAAGCTGTCAAAAGTAACAGGATCATAATACCTCTCATACAATTCAACTGAACACCTAAGCCTTATCTTTTCCTTAGCATTAAAACTAATTTCATAATCATTATTAGAGTTTAGCATAGCAGAATTACGTAATAATTCATCAGCTAATACAGAGTCTAAAATTCCATTAATTTTTATCGTAATGTGTCTGCTTCCAGCACAATCGAGCACTTTCCTCCAGCCAAAAGAAGAAATATCTTTTACCTCTTCTCTGTTATTACGCAAAGTAAACCTTAGGTTTCTTATATTATTTAACACAATAAAATTATTGTCATGATCTTTAATTTTTAGCTGTAATTTGCTCATTATCACCTCCTTTTATTAAAATATCAAAATTAATTGTTGAATGTAAAATTTCATCGTGCTGATCCATAGCACAATTACTTTCTAAAATGACCTCACTACTAAAACCTTCAATGCTCTTAAGTATCAAGTTAATATGCCTTATAATGGCAAACATACTGTTTATATGATAAGTATATATGTCGCATGAAAATCTTGCCTTTGTAGCAAAATTGGACAGCATATGCAGGTTGCTATAATTCACTGCACGCAATCTCAAGTAAGGAATGGTGACCTGTTTAGGTAAGTAGTCATAAATGTTAGTAACATATTTTCTTAAATCAGAATTTGCTTTTAGTGCTTCATAAATGCTATTGTACAACTCGTTTATAGCTTGAATTTTTTTCATGATTAACCCTCAAAAGATATATAGAAACTCGTCATCCCGCTGCTTGTTAGCGGGATCTATGTTAAGAGATACCGCGGCGGTATGACGATAAGGTTTATACCTCGTCATCCCGCTACTTGTTAGCGGGATCTATCCGTGACGGTATGACGTAGGACTGCTGTCATTCCGCTACGTGTTAGCGGCTGAGATACCGCGGCGGTATGACGATAAGGTTTATACCTCGTCATCCCGCTGCTTGTTAGCGGGATCTATCCGTAACGGTATGACGTAGTAGCCCAGTTTGGATGACAAGAAAGAGCTACAACACAACCTTTGGTTCGCGAAACGGAGAATATACCTTCTTCACTTCAGACAAATGGCTACTTACCTCCGATTCACGATTTTTGTAAAGAGCAGAAACATGCCGCATAATACCTAGTTTTATCTGCTCAGGAACATTGTCATAACCAGCTTCGTATACAACATCAACTGTATTAAATAAGACTTGACCTGACACTTTAAAAAAGTAAGTTAAAAATAATAAAAATAAAGGAGTGTTAGATATGAGTACAATACAGACAAAAATATTAAAACCAAAGCTAGAGAACTAGCAAAACAACTAGGAAATGTGTCTCAAGCATGCAAAGTGATGGGATACTCAAGAGATACATTTTATCGCTTTAAGGAGTTATATGAAAATGGAGGAGAGGAAGCATTACATGAAATAAGTAAGAAAAAACCGCTATTAGCAAACAGAGTTTCCGACGATATAGAAAGAGCAGTGATTGGTATAGCAACAGAATTTCCAGCATATGGGCAAAAAAGAGCTGCAAATGAACTGAGAAAAAGAGGTATAATAATTTCTCAGGGAGGAGTAAGGTCTGTATGGCTAAGAAATGACCTTGAAACTCTCAAAAAGAGACTTAAAGCACTAGAGACAAAAGTAGCTCAAGACGGAATCATTTTAACTGAAGAACAACTTGCAGCTTTAGAAAAAGTGAAAGAACAAAGGGAAGCTCATGGTGAAATTGAGACGCAACATCCAGGTTATTTGGGTTCTCAAGATACCTATTATGTGGGCAATATCAAAGGTATAGGGCGCATTTATCAGCAAACTTTTGTTGATACTTATTCCAGAGTTGCAATGGTTAAACTTTACACGGACAGAACAGCTATTACAGCTGCAGATCTTCTCAACGATAGAGTTATTCCATTTTTTGATGAGCAGAAAATTCCATTATTACGCATTTTAACTGATAGGGGTACGGAGTACTGTGGCAAGCCCGAAAATCACGCTTATCAGCTTTATTTGGGCATAGAAAACATCGATCATTCTAGAACTAAAGCCAACTCTCCACAGACTAATGGCATATGTGAAAGGTTTCATAGAACCATGCAAGATGAGTGTTACAATATCATCTTTAGAAAGAAAATCTACAGTTCTTTGGAAGATCTACAGATTGATGTTGATCATTGGTTGCGTTCTTATAATGAGACAAGACCTCACTCGGGTAAATATTGCTATGGCAAAACGCCTATGCAAACTTTTCTTGATAGCAAATATATTGCTTTTCAGAAAAATATTAGTAGCATTACACAAGAGCCTGATATTAGTTTTGACTACCTCAATTCTTCTGTCAGTTAATTCTTGTCTGTCAGATCAAATCTTGTCTTTTACATAATCTTCATATGAAACTTGCCATGTTTGTTTCACCAGTGACTTTTCCATATGCCATTCAGCGTAATCAGTTGCCATAAAAATTAAACTTGAAATCAATTTATCATCCTGGTCGTTCTCAATGCGTAAAAAAGATTTCACCTCTTCTAAAGTAACTGGAAAAGATTCAGGCTTAGATTTACGTTGCACAGATATTCTTGGTGAAGTAGATCTTATTGACATAATAACCCTCCTTTTTGATATAGCTAGAATAAGTAAGGTTTACCTCGTGACAGCGTGGGGCAAATCTTACTTACTTTAGCTATACAGCTTGCATTCAACATTAAGTTAGATTGGCGCAGCAACAACTCTGAGTGCTTTATCGTATGAATATATTAAGAAGAGAGCGAATTAAAGCTGTTTCTCCTTTTTTATTGATAAAATTTGAACTTATAGCATATTCAACTAGGCTAGATTTTAGTAGATTAACATTTTGAGAATGAATATTGTTGAAGATGGAGTTTAACTCTTTAGCAAGCAGACTGCGAAATTTCTGCACACTGTCATATGCGATGTTCTCAAGTTCATGTGCAAATTTATCTTGAGCTATAGTTGTTATATCTTCAATTTCCTTATTAAACTCCTCTAGCTTTTTTTCGTTATTTTTAAAATTTTTCGTAAAAGTTTTCATATCAATTAAACTCAACTACTTTTATGATTATAACTGTAATAAAAAAACTACCAAAGTAAAAAATTCGCACTACTGTGTAACTCATAACTGTACGAACATTGCAATTTGGGCCTACCAGGAGGGCAATGACTCTTATCCAAGTACCCTCTCTTCTTGTCATCCGAGTAGCTGACACTGGGATCCAGGAATTTTATTAAGTTGGTAAGCATAAAAGTAGCCGTTTTATGTTAAAACACAACGTTCTTGATGAGATTACGGCAAGGCTGGATTCCAGACTGGAATGACATCATCCTTTTTTGGGATTCCAGTGCAGCTACTTGCATCTGCAAATTGCAATGTTCGTACAACTGTGGGTGCTAAGTTTTACAAACACCGTTGTGCTGAACCTTGAATATCCACTTCTTTCAATTCAGTGGTAGGTTTCGTTGATATTGCATATGTAACGCCGCTAGCTATCAATGCAGATGTTACAAAAACTACAATTATTGGTAGAACAGACAAGTCGAAAGCAATACTGAGAGTAGCACCTACTGTTAACATAGTTACAAGATTCACAGAAGCAACTTTTAAGAAACTCATTTGTCTTTTTCCTGCTTTTTCTAGCGACACTTCATTTGTTTTAGTTTTTGTTTTGCCTAGTTCACCCTTAAGTGTTGTGTTTTCACTTTCTAGATCTTGTATTTCTTGTCTTAGTGATTCATTCTCTTTATTGAATTCTTTCAACTTAGTCCCATATCCAGCTATACAACTTTTTGATTCTTCTAGTTCTTTTTGCGCTTTTTCTAACAACACTTCTGTTTTAGAATGCTGACTTTCTGTTTTGTCTAATTTATCCTTAAGCGTTGCTTTTTCACTTTCTAGATCTTGTATTTGTTGTTTTAGCAATTCATTCTTTTTCTGCTTATCCTTTAGCTGAGTACGTAATTCTTTTAACTTAACTTTACTTTTTTTAACCTTTTCTGCTTCTTCTGGAGTTTCCATTGCGTTGTGTGTTTTGGAATGGGAAGAAGTACTAGATACAACCTCAGATGGCTGATCACACATACTGTTTAGTCTATCTATTAGGTCTTCATCCTTTATCAATGAGCGATCTGCTCCATATTTTATCAAAAGTTTTGCTAATTCTTTATTGTCATTTGCAACAGCAAAATATAAAGGGGTATGTCCATCTTTATCTTGTGCATTAATATTTGCTTTACGTTTTATCAAAAGTTTTACTGATTCTTTAGCGCTTTTTGCAGCAGCATAGTGTAAAGGGGTCACGCCATCTTTATCTTGTGCATCAACATCTGCTCCATTATCTATTAGATATTCTGCAATCTCTACATAACCATATGTAGCAGCATAATGTAAATGGGTCACGCCATCTTTATCTTGTGCATTAATGTCTTCTCCATTTTCTAATATAGATTGGCCTAAAGCTTCAGATTCATCTGCATCAAAATATATTCCACTATCGCCACTATTACTTTTATTTAAAAAGGTCTGTTCACCATTATATGTAGCACCGTATTGTTCCGAATGTTGATTATGACCGGTTTGTTCTATGCGCTTCTGATTATTGGCAAGTCTTTGTTCTACCTCTTGCAACTTTTGCTCCACAGCATTTCTTTCTCTTAGAGCCTGTTCTCTTTCTAATGTATCATCTACTTTGTCTGTATTGTTTTCATTAATGATTGAGTTTGAAGAAGTCTGTTCATCCTCATCTTGTACATAGATTTTTCTGTTGTTTGGTGTAGTTCCGTTGTTCTCTTCCTGATCTCTTGCATTACATGCTTGCACTGCAGCAGTTGCGTTATTTCCGTTCACAGCTAAATTTCCTGGAGTTTTATTATTAGGCTGCGGTAAAGTGCCTTGTCTATTTTGTCTTCTCGTAGCTCCTGCCTCAGCATAACGTTGTTCTCCTTCCTCTAACATTTCTATTATAGCCTTTTTACCTTTTACATCACCGACAATATCCCTTGGAGTTCGGCCTTGACTATCTCCTTCCTCTAACATTTCTATTATAGCCTTTTTACCTTTTACATCACCGACAATATCCCTTGGAGTTCGGCCTTGACTATCTTTTAGTAAAGGATTTGCGTCATTATTCAATAAAAGCTGAACTATCTCTTGATGACCATGCAAAGCAGCAATGTGCAAAGCAGTTAGCTTAGACTTAGCTTCATCAAGTTCATATATTGGTTCATTAACTTTTGCTTCCTTTGCTAGTAGGAGTTTTACTATTGGTACACTGTTACATTCCACAGCAAGATGTACTAACATATAATCTACAATTTTGTCTGAATCTAATATACTGAACATCTTATCTATCTTCAAATTGTTATAAGTGCTATATACTATTGAGTCTGCATCTTTTAGCTTATTCCCTATTCTTTCAAGTAAATTATTCTCATTTAAACCTTCACTCTTGCTTACCTCATTTATTATTTCAAAAAACTTTTTCTTTTCCATTGCCATAACCTTTCCTCTCAATTTATTTATTATTGCTGAACAGTCTCACAAAAAAGTTAAGTTTGTCGAAATTCCATGTTTGATCTAAAAATTAGTCATAAACATTTTCTATGCAAGTAGCTGACACTGGTTCATTCTATAATGGTGTCACAGCAGTCCTACATCATGCCAACGCGAACCGTCATACCGCGATTCATTCGCGGTATCTCAGCCGCTAACAAGTAGCAGAATGACAGCAGTCCTACGTCATACCGCCGCGGTATCTCCAGATCCCGCTGGGATGACGATTGTCGTTTAGCTATAAATATTTAAGAAATTTACCAAATAAAAAAAAAGGCAAAAGAAGCCCTGGGGTTATTATCTGCTTTAAAATATTGGCGTTTTTTATGTTTTAAACGCTTGACAAGCAAGATTTAGCTGCTTTTAATTGCAACTAACCTACGCTGCAAATGTTTAAGAAATTTACTAAGCAGAAAAAAAGACAAAGAATCCCCGAGTTAGCTAGTCTTTTACTATCTCTGTCGAGTATTGGCATTTTTTGATGTCTTGTAACGCTTTATAAGCGCGTTCAGCTTATTTAGATAAAAATCTAGATGTAGATGAAGTTTTGTAAAGACATACAGTATCTATATACTGCAAAAAATTGAACATAAGACGCCGATACATTAAGTAATCCTTACCTTTTAATCTGCAGATTGGCGAAAGCAAATACAATAGCTTCAGTTTCATGATAAGTGGGCTGGCGGAGTTTGTCAAGTAAGTTTTTTGTTTCTGCGAACTACCTAGATTAATATTATATAGAAAGTCTGCTGCCAATAAAGCCTAAACTTACCAAATACATTTCTGTAGATTCAGATCTACTTGACTTTGGTTTAAAGTATTTTACTGTTTTAAACATTTTTTTTAGCTCGTTACAAAAATCTTTATCAGATTCTCCTTGGAAAATTTTTACTACAAACGTGCCACCATGGCTCAAGAAATGCTTTGCAAAATTGAGCGCTGCCTCACATAAAAGCATAATTCTGATATGATCCAACGATTTTAAACCACAAGATTCGGGCGCCATATCAGATAAAATTACATCAAATTTTTGATCCTTGAATTTTTCTCTTAAAATTTCAAACTCATTGATAATATCACATTGTATAAACTCTACTCCATTAATTGCGTTCATTGGTTTTACGTCAAGAGCAACCACATTTGCACCTTTCTGAGATGCAACTTGTAACCATCCACCAGGAGAAGCACCAAGATCAATAATTTTTTGCCCTTCTTGGAATAATTTAAATTTGTTATCCATTTCTACCAGCTTATATGCTGAGCGTGACCTATAACCATCCTTGCTAGTTTTTTGCACATACTGATCATTCAAATGACGATGTAGCCACCTTGTTGAAGATAGTTTTCTGCCTCTAGCCGTCTTTACTCTAGTTTTTATTGCTAATACCCTACTTATTATTGATTATATCTTTAAGCTCTTTTTCAACTACTTCTTTTACCAGTGCATGTAGATATTTATTCAGCCATTCTGAGAGCTGAGGTTTTAAAAGAGATGTAACTAATTCTTCAACAGTAAGGTTCGCTTTTTTTTGTTGTTTATGCTGTAATTCGTTTTGCATTTTTCCAAGCAACGCTTTGATCTCTTCCATATTCTCTTTTAAAATTAGATGATCGTTATTTTGCGCTTGTAAGCCACTATTACTCACTTTTTTATTACTCGTTTGGATATTATCGTACAAATAAATATCTTTTTTTTCTTCTGAATTGTAGCTATGGCCATTAAATTGGTTACTGTTGCAAGCCATTTCTTCACCTTGGTCATCATTATCAATGTCCTCTTTTTCACTATTTTCTTTTTTGCCATCTTCTTCTATTTCTTCTGGATACTCTTCCTCAAGGTATAGCACATCATCATTTTCATCCTTTATTTCTGCTTTATCGTTACTCGCGTTTTTACCCGATATAGCTTTTTTTATATCTTCTAGGATATCTTTTACAGATTGATTGCCTTGTTCATCATGCATAGTGCTAATACCATTAAATTTAGAGGTCTATACTATTTATCATAAAAAGCAAGTTGTAAACACTAATCACATAATTGCTTTTTGCTTCAACTAAGTCTGAACGTGCTTTAAATAATGCATCTTCAGTGTCCAAAAGGTCAGATGTACTCTTTAAATTTAAGTTTACTTCTTGCTCAACTCCTTCCAATGCTAGAGCTGCTGCTTTTTCCGCTTCTTGACTTGCTTTGATAATGGCCTTTGCTGTCAACACATTATTCCAAGCATTTACAACTGCTTGTTCTATATTTTTTACCGTTTCATAATAATCGTAGGTAGATTTTTTTGCATCCATTTTAGCTTTACTGACACCAAAAGCATTAACTCCTCTCTTAAAGATTGGAACATCAAGAGTAAAAACTACATGAACATTTTCTAATAGTTTGTCTACCTTCATACCATCCTCCCCAAAATTTTTGCTTGCACTTAGATTTAAAGAAGGAAGCCACTTGGAGCTTTCAGCGATCACTTCCATTCCGGCTGCTCTTTTTTGATAAACTGCTGCTTTTAAAGATAAATTATTGGTTTTTGCTAACTGTAAACATTCATTTAGCTCTGGAACAGAAGGTAGTTTATCATTAGCTTCAGAAAGGTCATCAGCATCTTCGCCAATCAAATGATAATAAGCAATATTTACCAACTTTAATTTACCTTCAGCATCAACTCTTTCGGATATAGAAGACGAAAATTTTGCTTTTGCTAACAAAACTTCAGCATTGGTTACCTCTCCAAGGGAAAAGCGTTTTTTCATAGCTGACAAATGTTCCAAAGAAACGCGTTCTTTATGTTCTCTGAGCTTTAATATTTCTGTCTTTTGTAAAACATTAACATATGCTTTCACAGCATTAAGTGCAAGCTCTTGTTTTAATTGCTGAAATCGCATCTTTTCTGCTTTGAGAAGATGGCTTGATCGACTGAATGTGGCAAAGGTACCACCGCCATCGATTAATTTCTGGCGCAATGTAAGTTTTTTTTCAGATGTATCAAGATTAAAGTTACTATCGAAATTGTATTGCAAATTAATGTCAGGTAAAAATCCAGCTAACCCAGAAGATTTATAGTGTTTTTCTGCGCTTTTATATTGGTAAAATTGAGACTTTATTTTTGAGCTATTTTTGATGGCTTTGCTTATCACTTCTCCCACATCGGTTGCATAGCAACTTATAGTATTAAAAATGATCGCAAGTGTGATAATCAATCGAAACATTCTAATTCCTATGCATATTGGTTGCGCAGCTCAATTACTAACATAAATTACTTTAATAATCAATAACTAATATTGTTGACACTATTGAGAAATTAAGTATATCATAGCTTACTATTGTTGGATCAAATAATGAAGACTTTTTTCTTAAAGGAGAAACAAATCAATAAAAAGTGGTTTGTCATAGATGCAGAAGGATTAGTGGTAGGGAGGCTTGCAGCATTTGTAGCGACACTATTACGTGGAAAGCATAAACCTGAGTATACACCTCATATGGATTGTGGCGATAATGTAATTATTATCAACGCAGAAAAGGTGCATTTCACCGGAAAGAAGCTTAAAGATAAAATTTACTATAAGCATACAGGTTATTCTGGTGGTTTGAAGAAAACTACTCCAGATAATATTTTAAATGGCAAATTTCCTGAGCGTGTAATAGAAATGGCAGTGAAAAGGATGCTTGATGATGGGCCTATGGCACGTAGACGCTTTGAAAATTTGTATGTTTATTCTGGTTCAGAGCATAAGCATCAAGGACAGCAACCTGAAAAGATAGATTTTGCCTCTTTGAATCGTAAAAATAAAAAGTAATGGAGTAAAAATGAAGAGTTCTACAATAAATAACAATGATTGGTCAGAAAAGACAATTAAATCAGCAGTTGATTCGCTTGGTCGTTTATATGCTACAGGCCGAAGAAAAGAATCTGTAGCAAGAGTATGGATAAAGCCGGGGAGTGGAAAATTTAGTGTTAACAAAAAAGGCGATCTAATTTCTTATTTTAAAAGAGAGTCAGTGTGCCAAACAGTAAAAATGCCATTTGTTGCAACCTCTATGTTAGATAAATATGATGTATTTGCAACTGTAAAAGGTGGAGGGCTATCTGGTCAAGCAGGTGCTCTAGCTCATGGAATAAGCAGAGCTTTAAGTAGCGTAAGCCAAGATTTGCATTCTATATTACGTAATGGTGAGTTCTTAACTAGAGATTCACGTGTTGTTGAACGTAAGAAATATGGTCAACATAAAGCTCGGAAAAAGTGTCAATTTTCTAAGAGATAGTTATTTTATAGTGGTGTTTTTTTGTAAGTATTATACAAATATTTGCAAAAATGTATGATATCCTCTATTTTTGTGATGAATTTAGTTGACTATCGGTGTCAACATAATATGCTATTTATGTGATTTTTTCAATATTAAGGTAATTTATGAGTAAAGAAGATATAATAAAACAATTAAAGGAAGATTGTTCTAGTCAGAATATAGATATAACAAAATCTGATTTGAGCAAGATTCATGATGCGTTTATTAAAATAATAAAGAATGAGCTGCATGGGAAAGGTGAAATACGTTTGCATGGAATAGGAACATTTTCTACTGCTATCAGTCAGGAAAAACAATGTCGTAACCCCCAAAGTGGTGAGATCATGACTGTTCCTAAAAAGACAAGGGTAAAATTTAAAGCAAGCCAAACTCTTTTAAGTATTTTAAATGAGAAGGAAAAAGCAGCAGTTAGTTAGACATTGTCATTTTCATTGTTTTTACTACGCTGTGTAAGCCGTAAAATACAGCTTCGCTAATTAAATAGTGGCCTATGTTAAGAGCTGAGATGTGAGGTATTCTTGTCATCTTCTTAGCGTGTTCATAAGTTATGCCATGTCCTGCGTGGCATTCTATTCCTAATTTATTGACGTACTCTGCAGCATTAGTAATTAACTGTAACTTTTTTTCTGATGGATTATCACAGTAATCCCCTGTGTGAATTTCTATTATGTCAGGTTTTGTCCCTAGCTTTTCAAGATATTTTAGTTGATCAATATTTGGATCGATAAACAGTGAGACTTTTATGCTAGAGCTATGCATTTCCTCTATTATACTAGAAAGTTTACTGTGCATATTCACGATATCCAGGCCACCTTCGGTTGTTAATTCTTCTCTTTTTTCTGGTACTATACTAATCGAATAGGGTTTTACCTTTTTTGCTATTTCAAGCATTTCTTCCGTGGCTGCAATTTCAAGATTTAACTCAGTGCTAATGCTTTTTTTTAGGTTAAATACGTCTTCATCTCTAATATGCCTTCTATCTTCTCGTAAGTGTACAGTAATAAAGTCTGCTCCAGCGTCAATGGCTATTTCTGCTGCTTTCAATGGATCTGGATAAGAAGTTCCGCGTGCGTTGCGGAGGGTTGCAACGTGATCGATATTAACACCTAGTTTCACAATCTACCTCAGAAATTATTTATAGATTATACATGTTATTAGTTTTTTTGCATAGTCATTGTTTGACCTTACCCAGAAAAAGTGGAGAGAAAGAAAGGAGTTTTTTCGGGTAAAATAAAATTTTGGAGGATTAGAAATGGCAAGAGAATATACGGCAGAATTCAAATTGGAAGCTGTTAAGCTGGCAAATGAACAAAGAAAGGTAGGTCAAACAATTACAAAAATAGCAAGAGATTTAGGAATAAAGGGTGGTTTATTAGGAAAATGGATAAAGAAACACAACGAAAAAAAGTCGGCAGCAGATGCATTTCCAGGTAGAGGTAACATGGCTCCTTACGACAAAGAGAGGTTTGATTTACAAAGCAAGAGTAACAAGGGAAAGAGACATTTAAAAAAAAGCCCTGGCCAGTCAAAAAGAGTAAAATATTTTTTTATATAGTAACTGCTATAAAGTACAGGAATTATGTAGGATTTTCTGCTAGTGGCTACTATAAGTGGACCACAAGAAAAATAAGCAGTAGAGAATCAGCGAATAAAGAGCTACTCGAAGCTATTCAAAAAATATATCAAGTTTCTAAATGTAGATATGGAGCTCCTAAAATTCATGCTGAATTGAAGGCTTTGGGTAAAAGTTGCAATTTGAAAACGGTGCAAAGTATTATGCAGAAAAATGACATCAGGGCTATACTGAGAAGAAAGTTTAAAATTAAAAAACAACAAACAGATAATAGAGCTGTAGCTCCCAATATACTAGATCAAAACTTTATTGTTGATCAACCAAATAAAGTATGGGATTACTTACATCAAAACCAAGGAGGGATGGCTATATTTGGCAGCAATAATTCTCACGTATGGTAGTTAATGAGTAGTGCAATAAATAAACAATTGGTTATGAACTCTTTATTAATGGCCATTAATAGGCGTAAACCTGTTAAAAATCTACTGCTGCACAGTGACCAAGGTTCACAATATACTGCGCAAGGGTATCAATATCTCTTAGCTGTAAAGAATATAGATGAGTAATAAAGGCTGTTGTTACGACAATTCTGTTGCAGAAAGCTTCTTTAGCTCATTGAAAAGAGAAATACTTATTGATACTTCACAACACTCTGCTCAACACACTAGAACTGCAATATTTGAATACATAGAAATTTTTTATAACAAACAACGTCACTATTAAGAGGTTGTCCGGAAACTAGTAAATTCAAGCATATTCCCTCTTTAACATAACCCTACTCATAGCTAGGTATATGAAATTCTCAGTGGATGTTGTGAGTAAATCATACTCCTTCGATAGCCTTCTATTCCTATTAACCCAAGCAAAAGTCCTTTCTACAACCCATCTTCTTGGCTGTACTTTAAACCCTTGTTCTCTTGTTGGTAGTAGCTCAGGTGGCGTATCTTTGTGCACCCAAAATCTACATGGAGGCCTTTTAACAATTTCAATATCTATGTCATATTCTTCCTTTATGTGATTCTTTAAATTTCTTCCTTGGTATCCCATGTCAGCCCACATTTTTTTAACTTTAGTATATTTTGTTCTCATATTGTTTAATGCTATTTTAATACCATCTCTATCATTTTCGTTAGCAGCGCCTACGTAACAACCTAGTATAAAACCCTGAGTGTCTGTAATTATATGCCTTTTTCTACCCTTTACTTTTTTACTTCCATCATAGCCTTTGATCCCCCCTTTTCTGTAGTCTTTACAGATTGACTATCTACTATACAGGCACTCGGCTGCTCATTCCTTCCTATTTTTCTTCTACTATATTTTGTAATTTCATAATTCATTTTCTCAAAAATTCCCTGCTTCTTCCATTGCCTGAACTGCTCATACACAGTCTTCCATAGCGGAAAATCATTTGGTAAATACCGCCATTGACACCCTGTACGCAATACATAGAAAATTGCTTCTAATATTTCTCTTTTGCTATACTTTGGCGGCCTTCCTCCTTTCTTGTATGATACTCTGAAGTGTTTTTCTATTCTTGCCCATTCCCTTTCGCTTAGATCTGTTGGATACTTTTTTCTCATCTTTACCCCGTACTAAAATTTCAGATATTATAGCCTTTTACTTGTTTCCGGACAACCTCTAACTATTGCATTCCAGAACAATTTGATGCATCATTCTTTTTGTAAAAAACATTCCACACTTTCTCTCCACTTTTTCTGGGTAAGGTCAATTGACAACTGTCCACTTTCTATTCCCATGGATTCATATTTTTTGCCTTGACCAAGAAAAAATTCAGCTATTGCCTTACTTTCTCTTGCAACAACTTCTTCCTTAACAATTTTTCCTTTCTCATCAACGATACTTATAAAAGTTTCTTTTAGTGAGATCGCTATAATATTCCATGAGACTGCTCCTACTAATAAAAGTTTAAATTATTTTTGAAGAACTTATTCTACTGAATTCGTTACTTCGTGCTAAAATAATGGACTCCATCATTCAACAGCAATTACAGTATGTTTACCCTTTTTCTTGTTATTTTTCTAATCTATAGTCAGCGTTCAAAACCATATTCGAAAAGTATCTCATATATTTCCAGATTTTTTTAATGCTGTTTATTTCATCCTCAACATTGCCTCTACCTTTATGAACTAAGTAGCAGCATTAAAAATTATAACGTATTCCTACTTCTAGAATCGCGTCCGGTATTTGTACTGGTGGTTTAAAGCCACTTAGTTGCCCGCCTGCGGTAATACCAACTGTACCAACTATCTGTGGAGTAATTTCATAATCAACACCGACCTTTAGTTTATAGGAAATAGAACCCAGTATTTTATCTACTACAGATGCCTTCTCTCCAGCAGCTTCAATATCTTTGCTTGCAGGTTCACTTGTACCACTGTTACCAAAGCCAAAAGGTATTACTTGTAGGTATCCTCCTAAACCTCCGCTGACATATAGCTTAACGGGATCAATATCAAGGTCGGGGTAATAACGGTAATTTGCTAATAAGCTAGCCCCCATTTTCTTTTCTTCTTTACCAAACATATCACTTATGTCAGTGAGAACCTCAAGTTCAAACTTAGAGTTTTTGTCATGATGATAACCAAAAACAACGCTAGGTTTTATTTTTAAGCCACCACCCCATCCAGCACCAAAGTTTAAACCTGCATAGTACTGATCTTCTGACTTACTTGCACTATTATTAGCTGTACCTGCTAGAGATGAAGTGAGCAACACAGCTAAAGCACATAATCTTTTCATTTTCATATAACTCCTCATACAAAAAAATATATAATGCATAAGTATATATCCTTTATATTAAAAAAGATATAATCGCATGTTAAAAAGAGTATAACCATGAAGTCAAAGATGCGCTACGGATTTTTTATATAACTATATTTACTATCTTATTTGGTACAGCATATACAGTGCGAACTTTGTTTTGATCGATCTTACTGGACACAGAGTCTATCGCTATTTTCTTCAATTCTTCTTGAGGTAAGTTAATTGCCACTTCGATTGTCGCACGCAACTTTCCATTGATCTGCACTGCTATAGTTACCGTATCGTCAACTAATAATGATTCATCAGCTTTTGGCCAAGGTTGACCTCCTATTTCTTGCCATAGGCTTTCAGCTAAATGCGGCATAAATGGTTCGATTACTCTGATTAGTATGCATATACCTTCATCAATAAGAGATTTTCCAGCTGCTACGTCTATTTCAGCTATTAAATTCGTCATTTCACGAAATTTTGCCACTACACAGTTTAATCTGCAGTTTTCCAAGTCATCTGTAAGTCCATGTAAGAGTTTATGAATTTTTTTTCTGTACTCTAGAAGTCCACCCGTAACACTTTTGTTATCATAGTGCATATTCACAGGCTTAAGCTGCATGACCATACGCCACAATTTATTTACATAACGAGAACAACCTTCCACACCATCATCGGACCATTCCATATCTTTCTCTGGAGGAGTGTCAGACAACACAAACAAGCGAGCAGTATCAGCACCATACTTTTCTATGATAAAGTTTGGGTCAACTGTATTCTTTTTCGATTTGCTCATTTTTTCAACTTTGCCCACTTGAACTTTTGTACCTCGCGCTATTAATTCTTTTGCTTCTGCGGGAAATAGCCACTTACCATTTTCGTCTTTATAAGTTGCATGGCAGACCATTCCTTGAGTGATTAAAGTAGAGAAAGGCTCTTTAATATCAAAATAGCCACATTTGGTTAAAGCACGGCAGAAAAATCGTGAGTAAAGCAAATGCAGAATTGCATGCTCTATTCCACCTATATAATAATCAACAGGCATAAAACGATTACACGCATCTTTGTCTATTGATTTATCTTCGCTACAGAATGCAGCAAAATACCAAGAGGATTCAAAAAAGGTGTCAAACGTATCAGTTTCACGCTCTGCTTGCTTTCCACATTTTGGGCAATCAACAAATTTCCAAGTAGGATGTTTATCAAGTGGATTGCCACCACTTGTGAATTCCACATCCGCGGGCAGTATTACAGGCAGGTCTTTTTCTGGCACTGGAACAGTACCACAGTCTTTGCAATATATGATAGGTATAGGGCATCCCCAATAACGCTGTCTTGAAACTCCCCAATCGTGCAAACGATAGTTTGTTGTTTTCTTGCCTATTCCTTTTTCTTTGAGCTTTTTAATAATTACTTCCTTTGCTTCACTAACCATTAATCCGTTTAAGAATTCGGAGTTAAACATTACCCCATCACCAGTATACGCCTCCTTTGTCATCTGAGTAGCTTGACACTGGGATCCATTGTAAGAATTCTGGTCACGCGCTGGAATGACACCTAAGTGGGCTGAAGAAATAACGGGAATTATCGGCAAATTATATTTCTGTGCAAATTCAAAGTCACGCTGATCATGTGCAGGGCAACCAAAAATCGCGCCTTCCCCATATTCCATCAACACAAAATTCGCTATGTAAAGCGGCAATTCCTTATCAAGAAATGGATGTTTGACGTTTAATCCGGTGTAAACTCCTATTTTTTCATCGTTCTCTCTTTTCGATTTTATTTCCTGGATCCCAGTGTCAAGCACTGGGATGACAACAGAAGAACCATTCTTTAAATCCTGCACAATAGGATGCTCTGCTGCCACTGCACAAAAAGAAGCCCCAAACAAAGTATGAGGATAAGTTGTAAAAACCTTCAATTTCTTATTTAAGCCAACTACTTCAAACTCTATAGTTGCTCCTTCAGATTTTCCTATCCAACGCTCCTGCATTGTTTTGACTTTTTCTGGCCAATTTTTCAAACTTTGCAGGCACTTGAGTAAATCTTCAGCAAAATCAGTAATCTTTAAAAACCATTGGGATAACTTACGTTTTTCAACAACTGCACCTGATCGCCATCCTTTTCCATCAACCACCTGTTCATTTGCAAGCACTGTTTGGTCTACCGGGTCCCAGTTAACCCATGACTCTTTTCGATAGGCAAGCCCATGCTTTAAAAAATCCAGGAAAAATTTTTGTTCATGTGTGTAATAATTAGGCTCACACGTGGAAAGTTCACGGTTCCAATTATAAGAAAGACCTATAGATTTCAACTGTGCACGCATATTATCTATATTCTCTTTTGTCCATATTTCAGGGCTAATATTGTTGTCCCTTGCTGCATTTTCAGCTGGTAATCCAAACGCATCCCAGCCAATTGGATGCAAAACCTCAAATCCACGAGCTCTCTTGTAACGCGCTATCACATCCCCTATTGCATAGTTACGTAAGTGCCCCATATGAATTTTACCAGATGGATATGGAAACATCTCCAATACGTAACATTTCTCTTGTTTACTACTCTTGCTTACAGAAAAATCCCATTTATCTTGACAAAACCTTTCGACGTTTTTAAAATCATATTTCATATAAATCCAAATTTAATCACAGTTTGTGTGCGCCAAAGGATCAACCGCTTGGCCATTATGCCGTATTGTGAAACACATCTGCGGGTCTTTATCTTGTGTGCTTGATTTACCTGCAGATCCAATTACTTGACCTTGTTTTACTTTATCACCAATTTCAACATGTATGTTTTTTAAATAGGAGTACACAGTCATGTAATTATCTTTGTGTTCCACTATAATTAAATTTCCATACCATCTCAGCCCTTTGCCTACATATATCACTTTGCCGGGTGCGGAGGCAATTACGTTCGTTCCATTTTGAGCAGCAATTTTTATGCCATCCTTACACGTTTCATCAGAAGAGGTAGCTGAACCTTTAACTGGCATTACAAATTTACAATTTACCTCCACGTTTTGTGCATTATTGTTATCTCTGTATATCCTATTTATGATGGCTTTTCTACTTTCTTTTTGCACTGAAGGCTCCCTAATTAAATGGTACTCTCTTGTATATTCCAGATCTCTTTTTCCGTAAAATTCTTCGCCTTTAAGCAGCACAGGTGCGGGTTTTTGCAGGCCACAGCCTATTAATATTGCTAATAACATAAGAAATGAGGCTATATGCCACATTTTAAACTCTCATAAAACTCCAAAATTTTAGCGAGACGTAGTGTTTCACGTCTGCTTGTTACTTTCCTCGCTATTTATTTTACTAGTTAAATAGTCTCTCAAATCGGTGAGTTCTTGCAACAAATTCTTTGTGACTTTTATATCATTACCAAATTCTTTTTGCACTCCTTTTATTGTATATCCTTTATCATATAGCATGTATTTTACTTTCTTTATGGCCTCTATACACTTACGATCATATAGCCTTCTTCCTTTACGCTTTGTAGGCTTAATTTGATGAAATTGACCTTCCCAGAATCTCAAAACATGCTGTTCCAAATGTAGCTCTTCAGCTACTTCCCCAATCGTATAAAATAATTTTTCCTTGTTCATTAATTATTGATTGATTTTTTTATAATTTTTGAAGGCCTAAAAGAAACTGAATTTCTTGCCTGAATCATCACTTTCTCCGATGTATTTGGTATATTTCCTGGCCTTTCCTTCTTTTTTTTGACCAAGAATGTTCCAAATGACGATATTTTCACTATTCCATCCTTTGCCAAGCTCGTCTTTATTTCGTCCAATATATCATCTATTATCGAAGCAGAGTCTTCCTTTGATAATCCTATTTCTTGGTTTATATCTCCAACTATCGTTGCCTTAGTTACTGTTGTGTCTTTTGTTGTAACGTGATCCATTATTGATAAATATTACAATACGTAAATATAATATAGCAATCGACTCGAGATTCAGCTACTTTATTTTTTAGAGTATGTCTCTTTTGTTGCATAATTTAAAATACCGGCAACTATCAATATCGCAAATATTGCAAAAAGTGCCATTTTATGATCTGTAAAAAGTGCTAACATTGACACTATAACTCCACTGCCAATAAACATAAATCCATTGATAATGGATGATGATGTGCTGATGTATTTTCGTTTCACAATCTCGCTGCCGACAGTAAAATTAAGCATATGTCCTCCCGCAAAAAACCCGAACATTAACATACAAAAGTACACAACGTGGACTGTTAAATGGCTGTATAGTAAAATAATAATTGAGACGCCTTGCAATAAAGCAAAAGCAGAAATTACATGTTTCCTATTTTTAAATAAGTTTGAGATTCGATCTGCAATTGGAGCACCAACTGCAAGACCAAGCCATAGTATTGCAGTTGCTATACCTGACTCCATTGCATTGAGTTCTGAGTTGCCCAGTAACCTTGGAGCCCACAAGGTATTAAGTGCTAAAAATGTTCCAAAAGTAATAGCACCCACCACTGAAGTTATCCAGATATCTCTTAATTTTAGCACTGTTAATATAGAGCACATTACTGTCTTCATAGAGCTTTTTATTGTGCGCTTTTCTGAGCTGCTTTCTGGAAGTGTGTTTGGACAAAAAAGCGTAAGTACAAATATCAACACACCAAATAGTATTATGCATACAATCAGATTTTTCCAATATGCATCTTCGGCAAGCAAGTTAGAGAACAGTATTTGAATTACCAAAGCAGAAAGGCTTGAAATTGTCTGCACTAGTGAAAACATTAGTCCAAATTGGGCAGCGGAAAAACATATGCTACTTGTGTGAGCAGCACCAATAAAACCAAATGATGCTCCAGTTGCAATCAACACTTGAGACAAAATCAAATGGGAGAAATTGTCACTATTAATAAGGACAAAAAACCCCAAGATCATAGTTGATAACGAGAAAAAATAAATTTTTTTACTGGAAAAAACATTAAACGTTGCTCCACTAAAAAATTGTAAGATGGCGAAAGTCCAAGTATATACTGAATTAGCCAGTGCAACTTGCGCGATTGTAAGTCCAAGTTCCTTTTCGAGATTTACACTTATAAAGGTATAAATTATCTGCATGTTGCTGAATATAACAACCAAGTTACTAATCAGCCAAATGAACCAAGCCTTAGCTCTGCTTTCCATAAGATTTATTTTTATAAGTAATCTATTAGAAATTTAACACTAAGTCTCTTTTTAAGCTATTGTTTCCTGACTACTGTTATAGCTAACCCAAAAAACGGTTTCCCTACGTCATGCCGCCGCGGTATCTCTTAGCCGCTAACAAGCAGCGGGATGACGATTGTCAGGGTGTCATCCCAGCGCCCCTATGATGTCATCCGAGTAGCCAACACTGGTTTCCATCCAAGACGGTGTCATTCCAGTGCTTGACACTGGAATCCAGACTTTAATTGTTATACTTGTAAATAATCTGGTGAAAATAAACGTTCATCTCAAAATGCAGTATTTTTGTTGAAATAGCTCAACTGGATCCCAGTGTCTGGGCACTGGGATGACACCATAGGAGGCTACTTGGATGACAAAAAAAGGAGCACTGGGATGACAGCAGTCCTACGTCATACCGCCGCGGTATCTCTAGATCCCGCTAACAAGCAGCGGGATGACGAGCTTATCGTCACGCCGCCACGAACCGTCATACCGCGATTCATTCGCGGTATCTCAGCCGCTAACAAGTAGCGGGATGACGGTTGTCAGGGTGTCATGAAAGTAGCTGACACTGGAATCCAGAAAAAAAGAAATATGTATCAGCTACTTTCATTTGCTGCGCCTCGAAAATAAACGCTCATGTAGCTAAGCCATAAATCCAGTATAAAGACCTTTAATCATTGGCTTCGTAGTACTTCTCAACCAACTTATTAAGTAACCTTACACCAAAACCTACTGCTCCTCTTGGACAAATGTCAGTACCTTTCTCGTGCCAAGCAGTGCCTGCGATATCTAAATGTGCCCAGCAAGTTTCATTCACAAAACGCTGTAAAAACTGTGCAGCCATTATGCTATCTCCACCAGAGCCTGCAGGAGCGATGTTTTGAACATCAGCAATCGGTGAATCAATAATTTTGTCATAAGTTTCATTCATAGGAAAACGCCATAACTTCTCATTTACTTCATTTCCTGCATCAATCAGACGGTTTGCTAATTCATCATTATTTGAAAAAAGACCAGCATATTCGTTATTTCCAAGTGCAACCACTATAGCACCAGTTAAAGTTGCAAGATCAATCATAAATTTTGGTGAGAATCTATCTTGCGTATACCATAAAGCATCTGCAAGTATGAGCCTTCCTTCTGCATCGGTGTTCAACACTTCTATTGTTTGTCCAGACATTGAAGTTACTACATCACTTGGTCTTTGAGCATTACCACCCACTGCATTTTCTGCAAGTGCGACCACGCCAATTGCATTTACTTTTGCTTTTCGTCCTGCTAAAGCATGCATCACCCCAACCACAGTAGCAGAGCCTGCCATATCATATTTCATCGACTCCATACCACGTGAAGGTTTGAGTGATACTCCACCAGTGTCAAACGTTATACCTTTACCAACAAAAGCTATAGGCTTTTGTTCTTTAGAAGCCCCATTCCATTTTATCACTACTAATTTTGGTTCTTTACTACTTCCTTGTGCAACTCCAAGCAAGGCTCCCATTTTTTTCTCTTCCATCTGCTTTTTATCAAGCACCTCGATTTCAAGGCCAAGCTTAGTAAGTTCTTTTTTTATATGATCAGCATAGGATTCTGGATATAGAATGTTAGGAGGCTCTGTTATAAAAGAGCGCGCAAGGAATATACTCTCACCTTCTTGCCTTAAGTGCTCAAATAATCTTTCAGCATTACTTAATTGTTCATCTTTTACTAATACGGTAATCTCCTCTACCTCTGTAATTTTCTCATCCTTTTTAGTTTTATACTTATCAAACTTAAAACTACGCAGAAACGCACCATATGCAACATTTGCTGCACTACCTTCGATTAAAACCGCTGCTTTTTTAATTTTTAATCTGCTTAGCTCACAATATATTTTACCACCAATATTTAATTCTTTATTTTCATTCCATTCATCCTTCTTACCCAGTCCAACAACTATAACATTTTTTTCTTCTGGCAAAGCAGTAGAGAAAAATTCACCAAAACTTCCATTGAAATCGCTAAATTGCTTTATATTATCTATGACCTGTTTTCCTTGCAAAACTCCGTCATCATTTACGGTTTCGTTGTCTTCAAATAAACCCATTACTATTGTTTTAAAATCGGGCGAAATTTTAGAAATTGTTATTTTCATTGCTGGTATCTCCGTTGCAAATAATTGTAAACTGTACATAAAACATAGCAAAAACATCAGTAAGATATTTTTCATATACATCCTAAGTACAATAACACTTAAGTTTACTATGGACTCCCTTACATGCAAGGTTTTTTATCTTTTATTAGAGAACTTATTATATCCGCCCAAGGTAATGTTAAACGTATAGGTTTTTATGACCTGATCACTGTAAGTAAATGGTGTTATGAGAAGGCTTGCAAGCCCATTACTAACAAAATCTTCAAGAACAGGATCAGCGCAATTATCGCAATTATGGTCAGCAAAAAACATTTGCGTTGTGAATTCTGGAAAATCCGGATGTTGAACTAGAAAGTTGATATGTGGAGCTCTATCACCAATTTTACCAGGTGCTATCGTAATAAAATTATAATAGCCAAGATTATTCACTACAAACCTTCCTGATCCAGCAAAATTCAGATCATCCTCTATATTCTTATCGTAATGGTTCACGCCGCGTGAATTCGCGTGCCATATAGAAACTACAGCGTTTTGTATTGGTAAACAGTTTATATCAGTAATTTTACCTACTATGTGTATTAATTCTCCTATTGCACTATTTGGAGAACCAGGTTTTCTTCTTAAATTGTTTGAAGAGTTAAAATTTTTTGGCCTTGCATCAAGGTCATATATTTCTGGAGTTTCAATGCAGTTGAGCAAAACAGGATCAGCTGCAAATAGCGGCAAACTGAATACCATTTGTACTAAAAACGCTAATAAGATATTTTTCACATTCATTTCATTTATAATAGACTTCTTGCATAACCATATAACAAACTTTTATTGGGAATAGAAACGAAAAAATTACTTTACAAACTCCGCCAGCCCTCTTATCATAAAACTGAAGGTATTCAGTTATCTTCATCTGTGCAGATTAAACAGCAAGAAAACAACGTAGTTGGCGTCTTATTTTTAATTTTTTGCACTATGTGCACCTTATGTCTTCACAATATTTCTAGGTTTTTACCTACACAAGCTGAAACGCGCTTATAAGTCGTTCAAGACAGTATAGTACGCCAATTTGCAGGATTAGAGAGTGACAACTAGCTAACACGGGGTTTCTTTTGCCTTTTTTTCTGTTTAGTAAATTGTATCCGTTCAGGGGAGCGGCAAAATAAGGTAGACAAAGCAAGATAATAAAGATAATCATAGAGCAAAAGTGAGGTAATGTGGTAAACCTTTGAGAACTCTGCAAAAATTTACAGCAAAAAATAGAAAAGTTGGAAGGGAGGATAGAAGAGTTAGAGGCAGAAAATAAGGCCTTGAGGATTGAGAACGCTGAGTTGAAAGAGAGGCTTGGTTTAAACTCGAAAAATTCATCTCTACCGAGCTCTAAAGAATTGTACAAAACAAAAAAGGACAAGCCAAAAAGCGAAAGGAATGTTGGCGATCAGGTTGGGCATAAAGGAAATTTTCATGCCACAATGGAAGCGGATAAAGTAGTAAAAATAGAGTTGCCTAATATTTGCGAATGCGGAGGAGAGCTTGTAATATGCGAAAAACCTTATGTTCACCAAAAAGTTGATCTTCCGGAAATTAGGCCTTATGTAGTAATTGGAACATGGTCGTTGTTGGAGATGCAGAAAAAGAAAAAGTAGCAAGTTACCAGAAGGTGTTACGCCAGATACATTTGGTCCAAGGGTTAAGTCTATAATTGCAGCACTCAGCGGATTTTACAAAAACTCAAAGCGTGAAGTGGCTAGTATCATAAATGACATTTTTAATTTGAACATAAGTGTTGGCAGCATATCAAATCTTACTATTACCCACAAATATGAGGTTCGTGAGCAAGTCGCCATCCTTCTGCTAAATCAAAGAGACGTTTATATCCTTTCCAAAGAGTAATTGGTCCTGGTTTTGGGTCGCTTTTTCTTGCTAAATGACCTCCAAGTTCACGAAACGGCTTCTTTTATAGTAGGGGCTATATTTGGACATGGTTTCCTGTGTATTTTAACATATAAAACTTTCCATTCTTCCTCAGCTAATAAGGCAGTACATGGTAATGTTGGGTTAGTTCTTGCAATTGATGTAATAAAGAAAATTCTCCAAGCAATAATACTCACAACTGTTAGATATCTCATTAGTCTTTCTGCTATTCCAAGCCTACATTCTTCAACTTTGAGACCGGATTTAAAATTTTATGTAATATCTCTATTTTCCATCTAAGGAAATTGTAAGTTAAAAACGTGATATAAAAGAGATAAGAGAGAAAGATAACCCTGCTCACTAGGAATAGCGGGCGTGCGCGACCGAAAGGAAATTGGTATTACAACCGTTGGTATCAAGGTACGCTAGCCCTATCTCTCGATACGTTTGAATAGTTGCTTGGGACATATATATGCACCCGTTTACAATCTTAAATTAACTAAAACTATCGAGGTTTATTATGGTTACATCTTATCAAAATTTTATTGGCATTGACATCGGAAAATTTAAAAATGTCGTTGCAATTCACAAACAGAAGAATGCTGTCGAATTTGATAATAATGCTTCTGGTTGGCAACAATTATTTCAAGAGTTTTCAGATATTCTACCTAATGCTTTAGTGACTTTAGAAAATACAGGGAAATATGAGCTTGGCTTATCACATTTTCTTACCGACAAAAATATTGCCGTGCATCGAGCTAATACTCGTAAAGTAAAAAGCTTTATTTTATCTCACGGAACTTTAGCAAAGTCTAGATGCAAGAGCTCTTGCTCAATATGGATTTGAACGCCATAGAACTATCTCTCTATTTGTACCTACCTCTACAGAACAATCAACTTTGGCTGCACTTTGTCAACGTCGTGATGATATTACGCAAATGAGAACTCAAGAAAAATGCAGACTTGAAGCACCGGAAAATGATCATATAAAAGAAAGCTGTCAAAAGACCATGGAGTTTTTCGATAGTCAAATAAACGAACTCAATGATACTATACAAAAGATTATTGATGAAAGCCGCGAATTACAACAACGCCAAAAAATTCTTAAAACAGTTCCTGGAATAGGTAAAAAGTTATCACAAGATTTTTTGTGTTTAATGCCAGAGCTTGGTTACTTAAACAGAAAAGAAGTAGCAAGTCTTGCCGGAGTTGCACCGCATCCAAAAGAAAGTGGTAAAGCTGTTGGTTACCGAAGGATTACAGGTGGTAGAAGTAACGTTCGTTCAAAGCTCTTTACAGCCGCTATGGCTGCTACAAGGTCAAAATCTATACTTGGCGCCTTTTATTCTAAGCTTGTTGAAAGTGGTAAGAAGAAGATGGTGGCTATAACAGCCCTAATGCGTAAAATTATAGTAATTGCTAATACAAGACTTAAAGAAGCAATTAATTTGCATACTTAAAAATCTTCACAACGGTAACTGAAATTGGCTAATGAATATGTGCGTCCACACAGACTTAAAGCACATATTCATTAGCTTAAGCAGAAATTGCTGTGGTAGCTGTTTGATATAAAATTCTATTTCTATGACAAACGGGTTTTTATTGCCCATATAATTTGCAAAATTACACAAATAAAAAAATTTTTAAAAAACATAGTTGATAGCAGAAAAATCACCAATAGTAAAGCTAGCATATGATGAGTTAGACAAGTTTTGCTGGAATGAAAAAGATTTAGTAGCATATGAAGAAAGAATAATGGATCTGCGGAAAGAAGAAGCCATTCTTGAATACAAACTTGAGGAAGGTATAGAGAAAGGAAAAATCGAAGTTGCAAAAAATTTACTTAAAGCTGGTGTATCTGTTAATTTAATAGCTGAATCCACTGGCCTTTCTCAAGCTGAAATTGTACAGCTTAAGCAAGAAGTGGCCTAAGTATCACGGTTTTTAGGGCTTTTTTAGCTCGGCAGTGGTCTGAAAAATCCATTTTTCACTTTATAAAATGTTTATATTTTACCACCTACTTTATTTGAATAAGTTCTTCTGCCACACTCTGAACGGATACTTGAATCAGGCTCAAGTTGACAAGTAGATGTTATCTTGTTATAATAAATATTTATTAATTTAATCTTAACTTAAGAGGGTATTTATGGTAGCAAGTTATAGTGTTTTAAAAAGGTATGCGTTAGCCTATATAAAGAAATCTGGTAGTAACAGTGATGTTAAAGAGTTTTTACAATTTTGTAATACGCAAAATACCACAAATTGGAGTGAGGAGAATTTTAAAAATGCGTATGAAAAATTTACACATCCAAATTCAAGCAATAGGCACGATACAGGAAGCAGAAATGATCAATATAACGCAGGGAATAACGCACAACCTACAGGCTCTCAGATTACACATATACATGTACACAATAGAGGTTTAGACTTTTGGGATTATTTGCTATTACAATGCTGGATGGATTCTTTATTCGGTGGACGTGGTCACACTACGGTTAATAATATAACGAATATTAACAATGGTAATACCACTCATCAAGGGAGAAAAGAGAATAAAAAAGAATCAGAAGACAGTAGAAAGCTATTAGCTTTGGGTATAGTAGCTGCAGTTGTGTGTGTTGCTTTCCATGCTGGTATGTGTTTTTGGTATAACAGCAGCAGAAAAGTGGCTAGAAAAAAGAAAAAATAGATTACCTGGATAGTAAATTTAAAACGTTCAGAAATATAGAATTTGCGGTTGGCGTTGTTTCTTTGGCAGCTTTGGTAGCTTGTGCTGTTTACCCAGTCTTACCAGTGTGGGGTTTAGCTATCCTTGGCGTTAATTCTCTCGTATGTTTTGCTGGTGGTTTAGCTTTTCATATGAAGCATGAGGAAGAATCAGAAAATATCGAGAAAGCTAAAGGAGCGGTAGATAGCTGTCTTAGACAAGGGCATGGTTATGGAGATTCTTCTCGTTATGATGCACCACCTCCTTACTTTTCTCAAGATCCTAATACTACTCCAACTGCTCCTCCTCAAAATGCATTTGATAATCCTTATTTGCAACAGAAGTTTGGGAATTGTAAGGGGTTCACGCGTGATAAAAATTAACAGTTTTATTTTTAGCCAAATTAATTGAATCAAGCTACAAAACCTGCTAAAGTTAACTTTGTGAAAGCACCCTTAGCTCAGTTGGATTAGAGCATTTGACTACGGATCAAAAGGTCGGGCGTTCAAGTCGCTCAGGGTGCACCACATTTTATAGGAAACAGAAGTCACACTTGAAATTAATATATGTAATACCTATCTTTAAAGGTTAAGCACTAAACTATTATATATGAGCAAAAAAGACTACTATGATCTGCTGGAAGTAGGCAGAAATGCCAGTATTGATGAGATAAAAAAAGCGTATAAAAAATTAGCATTAAAATATCATCCTGATAGAAATCCTGGCAATCAAGAAGCAGAGGAAAAATTTAAAGAAGTAACAGCTGCATATGAAGTTCTGTCTGACTCTGAGAAAAGGGCAGGCTATGACCGTTATGGCCACGAAGGTGCTTCTGGTGGATTTCAAGGCTTTAGCTCTGCAGGAGATTTTAGCGACATATTCAATGACTTCTTTGGTGGAGGATTCGGTGGTGGTGCAAGTAGATCGAGAGCAAAAAGAAGTACAACAGGAGTATCTGGAGCAGACCTACGTTATGATCTTGAAATTACCTTAGAAGATGCATTTAAAGGAATACAAGCGCCTATACATTATGTGACAAATGTAAAATGTGATACATGCCAAGGCACAGGTGGCGAAGGAGCAATTAAACCAGTTCAGTGCCACACATGCCAGGGAAGCGGTAGGATTAGAACTCAACAAGGCTTTTTTACCATCGAAAGAACATGTACTACATGCTATGGGGAAGGAGAAATAATACAAAACAAATGTAAGAAATGTGGTGGAAGTGGACGTAGAAGAGATGAAGTAAATATATCCGTTTCAATTCCAAAAGGCATAGAAGAAGGAGCTAAGGTAAGGATAAGTGGTAAAGGAGAAGCTGGAACAAAAGGTGGAAAAAGTGGAGATTTATACGTATACGTGAAAATAATTTTCCATAAAATCTTTGCTAGAAATAAAGCAGATTTACACTGTAAAGTGCCTATAAGAATGACACTAGCAGTGCTTGGTGGTGAAATCGATATTCAATCAATTGATGGAGCTAAAATAAAAGTAAAGGTCCCTGAAGGCACTCAAACTGGTACCAAACTACGTTGTAGGGAAAAGGGTATGCCATATATGAACTCACATGCTCGTGGTGATTTATACGTACAGGTAATAGTTGAGACTTTAAATCCAAAAAATTTAACTAAAAAGCAAATTGAACTATTAAAAGCGCTTGAAGAAGAGGAAAATGCAAGTGTACAACAGCAATCTGAAGGGTTTTTTAGTAAAGTAAAAAAAAAATAAGAAATCTGCTAAATGACATAAAGGGGTAACTGTTTACGGGTTTTCATTTAATCCTGCAATTCTTTGACCTTATTAATGGAAAACTTAACAATAGTGTTATTATTAGCCAACAGAAACTTCTTAGTTCCTTAAAACTATGTAAAAGCAATAAATTTCTTTATTTAAGGTCGAAGTTTTGCTATTCTCAGGTTTTAATAATTTAAATTTAATGAATATAAACAAAAATGAGTTTTTATTTCTTCCGCTTGGGGGAGTAGGAAGAATCGGGATGAATGTTAGCCTATATCATTACCAAGGTAAGTGGATTATGATCGACCTTGGTGTTGGTTTTGCAGATGAAACTATGCCAGGTGTTGAGCTGCTCATTGCTGATATAGATTTTATTGCTCAAAGAAAAAAAGATTTACTTGGAATAATAATTACACATGCACATGAGGACCACTGCGGTGCAGTGCCCCACTTGTGGGAAGAGTTGCAGTGCTCCATATATACAACAAAGTTTACGGTTAATTTTCTTAAAGAAAAACTAAAAGAATTTCGATTGGAAGGTATAGTGCCTGTAAAAGAGGTAGACATAAATGGCAGCATAAATTTGGGTCCTTTTACCGTCGAGTTTATAAATGTAACTCATTCAATTCCTGAGGCAAATTCAATATTAATTAGCACTGAAATGGGTAGTGCACTCCATACCGGAGACTGGAAATTTGATCCAAAACCTGTTGTTGGATTAACTTCTAATATGGAGCGTCTAAAAGAAATTGGCGATAAAGGTGACCTGCTTGCAGCAATTTGCGATTCAACCAATATATTAAGCAAGCATCACCCTGAGTCAGAAGGTGAAATTTATAATAATATTTATAACATAATAAAGCGGTCTAAAAAATTAGTTGCTGTTTCGCTATTCGCTTCAAATGTGGCACGAATTGAAACGATAAGCCAAGCTGCAAAAGCACTAAATAGAAAAGTAGTTTTACTTGGTAGATCTTTATGGAGAATAGTGAAAGTTGCGCAAGATAGTGGTTATTTAACTGATTCTCCTCAGTTTCTTGAAGCAAAGGAAGCAGTAAATTTTCCAAGGGAAGAACTGGTGCTACTTTGCACAGGTTGTCAAGGTGAGCCACTGGCAGCTACCGCAAGACTTGCTGCTAAGAGTCATCAAGCATTTAAAATGCAGCAAGGTGATACCATGATCTTTTCGTCAAAAATCATTCCTGGAAATGAAACTCGTGCGCACAACATGCTCAATGCCTTTATTGAGATGGGGGTAGAAGTTATTACTGAAAAAACAGAGCATGTTCATGCTTCTGGGCATCCAACAAGAGAAGAGCTAAAGGAAATGTATTCTTTAATAAAACCGAAGATGTCTATTCCAGTTCACGGCGAATATATTCACACGCATGCACATGTAAAATTTGCTAAAGAGTGCGGTGAGGCAAAAGCAATAATGATTGCACCAGGTGATATTGTTAATTTGGAGAACGGAGAAAAAGTTGATTCAATTGATGTTGACTACTTTGGTATTGATGGTATGCTGCTACGTCATCCGGAGAGCAGTGTTATAAAAATGCGTAAAAGAATGAGAGATGCCGGAGTTATTGTGGTAACAGCAGTTGTAAACAAGAAAAATAAATTGCTTGCTAAACCAAAAGTATTTGTACCTGGTGTTTTTGAAGTGCTAGAAGATGCAGCTACCATACAGAAAATTGTCAAGAAAGTTGAGTCGTTGTTTAGTTTGCAGCCAACAAAAAAAATTAAAAATAAGATTGAAAGTTCAATATTGAGTATCTTAAAGGAATATTTACTAAAAAGGCCTATAATTGAGGTTCAGATAGAACAGGTATGAAATGAATGAAGCTATTCGTTCATCTGGTGTTATTTATTTCGTTATTTATTCCTTATTTTACAAAAGCTGCTTTATATGTTGATATAAAAAAAAGCAGTGTTGGCAACATTGGTCTTGTTGTATCTAAATGTACATGTAAAACAGCGTTGGAAAGCGAATTAAGCGAAAATATTGCAAAGGTAATAGGAACAAATTTATCTAATTGTGGCTTATTTAATGTAAAACGTGGCGCGGAAGCTGAATCTAAATCTTGGAAAAGCGATACTGTAGTCACAGTAAGTTTAAGCGAAATATCTGGTAGTGCATTAGAGCTATCATTTCGTTTATTTGACACTTTTACAAAAAGAGAATTACTTACTCAGTCAGTTGTTTTTCCAGCAAAAGACTGGAGAAAAATTGGTCACCTCGTTTCGGATGTGATACATGATAGATTAATTGGTGAGAAAGGGCACTTCAACACAAAAATCACGTATATCGCTGAAGAAAAAGATAGCAACTACAAATCTGTGCGTAAAATTGCTGTGATGAATCAAGATGGAAGTAATATAAAATACTTAACAAATGGCGATAGATTTGTGTCAACACCGAGATTCTCACCAAATGGAAAGGGTATTGTTTATATCTCGTACGCAAATGGTAAAAGTTATATAATATTAAAAAATTTAAAAGATAACACTGAATCAATAATCAGCACATTTGAAGGAGTTGTTTCTGCACCAAGATTTTCTCCCGATGGTAAATCTCTTTTAATTTCCCACTCATTGGGTGGTGAAACGAATATATTATCTTTGGATTTAAGTAGTAAACGAACAAAAAAAATTACTAAAGGTTCAGCTATAAGCACTTCTCCCTCTTTTTCTCCAGATCAAAAGTATATGGCTTTTAGTTCTGATATAAGTGGGAGTCAGCAACTGTACGTTATCGATTTTACTAACAAAAGTAAAAAACCTAAAAGAATTAGTTTTGGAAGTGGAAGATATGCTACGCCTGTTTGGTCGCCAAAAGGAGATCTGATAGCTTTTACAAAGATTCAGTCAGGAAAATTTTACATAGGAGTTATGAAGCCAGATGGCAAAGAAGAACGTCTGCTTTCAGAGGGGCATAAAATTGAATCCCCGGCATGGCTACCAAATGGTAGAGAAATCATTTTTACAAGAACAGAATCACCAAGCAACTCTAAACTATATTTAGTAGACTTAGTAAAGAAAAATCAAAAAATGGTTTCCACTCCCACAAATGCTTCTTTACCGGATTGGTCTTATTTTTGAAAGTAGATCTATTATAGGTTTGATATGAGCCTTATTTTACTTTAATCGCTTATAACCTTTGGCACTACAAAATACCCATGCTCAGGTTTTGTATTGGACAATATCTCTTCTTTAATATTTTGAGAATTTATAACATCATCGCGTACATGAATGTCCTTGTCTATACTGCCATAACGCATAGGAGAAACACCTTCAGTATTAACTTGCAATAAAGTATCATGTATCCAATCCAGCATTGTCAGTTCTTTGGAGTAGTGATCAATCTCGTCATTTGATAACTTAATCCTTACAAGCTGTGCAATTTTAAGCATTTCTTCCTTGGTAATTGTTATTTTTCTCTTATTTGCAAATTCTATTAGTGAAGTAATAACGTCTTCTGTTGACTTAGCTGGCATTTCTACCTCCTTGGATGAAGTGAGTTAAAATATTTACAACCGAAACAACTTCTATTTTACCAGTTTTTTCAAGTTTGTGAAGTATGGTATCCGTAATCACTAATTTATCTAAAGAAGAGGAAGAGATTTTCTCAACTGCACTTCCTGAAAGCACACCGTGTGTGATGCATGAAGTTACGGACTTTGCTCCGTAACTTTTTAAAGCAAGAGCTGCATTACACAACGTTCCACCAGAGTCAACTATATCATCAACAATGACACAATTTTTGTTTGCAACTTCTCCTATTATGTTCATTACTTGAGATGTGCCTGCTTTCTCCCTATATTTATCTACTACAATAATCTTATCACTTAACCCTATCTTGTACTTTTCCTCTAAAGTCTTTGCAAAAGCACGTGCTCTACCAATTGCTCCAACATCAGGTGCAACAATTGCCAAATTTTCCGTGTGTATAGAGTCAACAAATGCTTCAAAGCAGTTCAAATTAGTTATCGGTACATCAAAGAATCCTTCAATTTGACTTGAGTGCAAATCAATAACTGCAACACTACTTGCACCTGCAGTTTGAATAAGATTTGCAACTAATTTAGCACTTAAAGCAGATTGCATATTATTGTTTTTGATAATTCTATCTTGTCTGCTATATCCATAATAAGGAATAATTACTACTATCCTTTTGGCTCCTAATCTATTTACTGCATCAATTATAAGCAGAAGCTCCATAAGGTTATCATTCACAGGGGGAGAAAGAGATTGTATTATATATACTTCTTGATTATATAGATCATTTGCTACTTCTACATTTACCTCGCCATCGGTAAACTTTGATATCCAAGCAGAGGATGGTTGAACATCTAGCCGGTTAACTACTGATTCCCCTAATTCCTTACTAGCATTACCTATTATTATCTTCATAACGCACTAATTGAGTTTTTAAGATTATACAGAAATTGTAAAATAATTGAAATGTAAGTTTCTTTATCTAGTATTCTTGTCGGCGAATTAGGTATCTCTTGTACAATGACCTGTCATTTTCACGCGTTGTTTCAATATACAGACCCAAATTGAAACAACTATACAAAATCCTGCTTATGTTTCAAGATAAATGACTTTAATGAAATATAATTTATCTAGTCATTTGTATCTGCTAACATACTACACTTCCCATTGTAGAGCCTCTGCAACTTACTGAAATTTATAATCGCTTTATAAAAAGCTTTATACTCTTTGCTTAATTGGAGGCGCTACCTCTGCACTTTCTGCTCTGTCTAGGGTACTACTTGGTTTTTCTGCAGTAATTTTTTGAATGCTACCATCTACCTTATTCTTGATATCTGCTCCATATGATCTTAATACTTCAATAGCTTTCTCGTTTCCACTATTCAGCGCAATATCCAAAGCATCCATTCCATCATTATTTTTGTGGTTGATAAAATTCTCTAACTCAAAGATTTTTATATATTGCTCAATGATGAATTCTACCACTTTTCCAGGGCAATTATTAGCGGCAGGAAAGAGTACTGCATTGTTATTATTGTCTTTCTTTGTTACATCTGCTTTGAGCTTGTCTATCAAATACTTGATAATTTCTATTCTGCTATCATCTTCTGCTTCAGTGCACTGCCTAGCAGCTAAAAACAGAGCTGTTCGCCCATTATTGTCCACATCTTCAATATCTTGTCCCTTATCAATTAAGGCTTGTATTATATTTTTGTTCCCATATAAAGCAGCAAAGTGAAGAGGAGTATACCCTTCGGTACTTTCTCTTTCATTAATCAATGCACCATGGCTAGCTAGTAATTCTATAAATTCTGGCGTATTTGCAAAAACTGCAAAGTGCATTGGTGTTAGATCATCTTTACCATGATTTTGAGTTTTTGCATTAACGTTTGCTCCATTTTTTATCAGCAATTTTGCTATTTCTAATTGTTTGCGTCCGATGGCAATATGCAGTGGCGTACGATTGCGTTCATAATGATCATTGACGTTTGTGCCACATTTTATTAGTAGTTCTGCAGCTTCAATATTACCTTCCTGAATTGCAACGTATAAGGAAGCATATCCATCTTTTGTTTCCTCTGTCATACGAAATTGCGAACATGTTAGTTCATATATTATTAAGGATTATTATTAAGTTTTTATTAATACAATATTAATGTAGCGGGATGACGAGCTTATCGTCATCCCGCCGCGAACCGTCATACCACTGCGAACCGTCATACCGCCGCGGTATCTCTAGATCCCGCTAACAAGCAGCGGGATGACGGTTTTTCAAATTATCGTAAGTCAGTTTAGCTATAGCTACAAGTTTCATTCTTCCCTTACAAATAACTTTACTGCGTCCTTTTTTCGGATTCAGAATTAGCAAGAAACGTTCTTGTAAGGTGGTCTACTAAAATTTTGCTTTATAAAACAATGTCTGAACTATGCAATTAATACATTATCAACACAACTGATTCATAAAAGCAAATATTATAACCACGAAGAGAGAAAATGTTATGCTTAGTTTAATAAGAAAGACCTTGAGAAAAAAAATGACTCATCAGGTAAACGATTCGAAATTGAAAGAGAAAGATGAAAAAAGTATTTTAAAATTAGCATCAAAAATAAAAGGCAAAAAAAGTAGCATTGCTGAAGAACTAGAAAAAATATCTAAAAAGGAAAAACAAAGGATTCTTACTACGGAAGTAAGCAAACATCGGGGTAAAGAACCAACTATTATATCACTTGCTTATGCTATACTACGTAAAGATAGTATAGCTGTTGAGAAAATGTTAAGAGTAGCTAAAGAAAACGGTATTCTGAAAGACATTCTTGACGCAACAACAACTATAAAATATCCAGGTGGTCAGGAAGAAACTTGCACACCACTTACTTATGCCATATTATGTAAAAATAGCAAAACTATTGAAGAAACTTTAAAAGTCTCTAAAGAAAACGGTATTCTGAAAGATATTCTTAACGCAACAACAACTATAAAATATCCAGATGGTCGGAGAGCAACTGTTACACCACTTGCTTATGCTATACTATATGAAGATAGTATAGCTATTGAAGAAATTTTAAAAGTCTCTAAGGAGAACGGTATTCTGAAAGATATTCTTAACACAACAGCAACTATAAGATATCCAGATAACAAGGAAGTGACTTACGCGCCACTTGCTTATGCTATGTTCTGGAAGGATAGCAAAGCTATTAAAGAAATTCTAGTAGCAGATGAAGAGAACAGTATTCTGAAAGATATTCTTGACGCAACAACTACTATAAAATATCTAGATGGTCAAGAAGAAATTTACACACCGCTTACTTACGCCATATCATGTAAAAATAGCAAAACTATTGAAGAAATTTTAAAAGTCTCTAAAGAAAACGATATTCTGAAAGACATTCTTGACGCAACAACTACTATAAAATATCTAGATGGTCAGGAAGAAATTTACACACCGCTTACTTACGCTATATCATGTAAAAATAGCAAAACTATTGAAGAAATTTTAAAAATCTCTAAAGAAAACGGTATTCTGAAAGATATTCTTGATGCAACAACAACTATAAAATGTTCAGATGGTCATGAAGAAACTTGCGCACCGCTTACTTATGCTATACTACGTAAAGATAGTATAGCTGTTGAGAAAATGTTAAGAGTAGCTAAAGAAAACGGTATTCTGAAAGATATTCTTGACGCAACAACAACTATAAAACATTCAGATAGCCGGGAAGTAACTTACACACTACTTGCTTATGCTATACTACGTAAAGATAGTATAGCTGTTGAGAAAATGTTAAGAGTAGCTAAAGAAAACGATATTCTGAAAGACATTCTTGACGCAACAACAACTATAAAATATCCAGATGGTCAGGAAGAAACTTGCACACCACTTGCTTATGCTATACTACGTAAAGATAGTATAGCTGTTGAGAAAATGTTAAGAGTAGCTAAAGAAAACGGTATTCTGAAAGACATTCTTAACACAACAATAACCATAAAACATAAAAATAATCAAAAAGTAACTGATAAGTTACTTGCCGCATTACATGATCGCAAAGTTATTCAAGAAATTTTAGACATAGCTAGAGAAAACGATATTCTGAAAGACATTCTTAATGCAACAATAACTATAAAATATCCAGATAGTGAAGAAAAAATCTACACACCACTTACTTATACAATATCATGTAAAAGCAACGAAGCTTTTAATACAACAAGAGCTATAAATCAAGATGGTCAGGAAAAAACTCACATCCCATTTCCTACCGTTTCCGTACTTGATGAAAGAGAAACTGAATTAAAATTAAAAGAAAAAAGACAAAGTAGAAGAGATGAGGGATTAAATTTTAACAATGGTAGTAGTGACAAAAATGTTGAAATAAAAGTTAATGGGGATATCTTGTTGCAGCATAGTAGTGGAACTAAAAATGAAATAAATCATACTGCTGTACGTAATGATGTAGGGGGGGTAAAGCCTCTAATAGAAAGTAGAGTAAATGTTAAAGTACAGAATATAAATGCAGTGATTGCAACTTCTGTGACATTTAAAATGATTGCAACTTCTGTGACACTTGAGTTGGTAGCTAGTAAAATAACATGTGTACTGTCAAAACCCACCACTAAATTGGAAGAAGTAGCTATAACATATTTTCAAGGTTTAGCACTATATTTGTGAAACTTAATTTATATGTGCTAAACAAGATGCTGATTAGTTTTATAGCTAACCCAAGAAAGGTTTCCCTACGTCATACCGCCGCGGTATCTCTAGATCCCGCTAACAAGTAGCGGGATGACGATTGTCGTTTAGCCATAAATATTTAAGAAATTTACCAAATGAAAAAAAAGGCAAAAGAAGCCCTGGGGTTATTATCTGCTTTAAAATATTGGCGTTTTTTATGTTTTAAACGCTTGACAAGCAAGATTTAGCTGCTTTTAATTGCAACTAACCTATGCTGCAAATGTTTAAGAAATTTACCAAGCAGAAAAAAAGACAAAGAATCCCCGAGTTAGCTAGTCTTTTACTATCTCTGTCGAGTATTGGCATTTTTTGATGTCTTGTAACGCTTTATAAGCGCGTTCAGCTTATTTAGATAAAAATCTAGATGTAGATGAAGTTTTGTAAAGACATACAGTATCTATATACTGCAAAAAATTGAACATAAGACGCCGATACATTAAGTAATCCTTACCTTTTAATCTGCAGATTGGCGAAAGCAAATACAATAGCTTCAGTTTCATGATAAGGGGGCTGGCGGAGTTTGTCAAGGAAGTTTTTCGTTTCTGTGAACCACCTGCTAACCGACAGCTAACATTAACTACCGATATCGTATCTGAAGAAGCCCCCTGGCCATTCTAAAAAATTTAATGCTGAGTACACCTTACTTTTGGCTTCCTCTATAGTGCTCCCTTCTGCTACTATATTTAGCACTCTTCCGCCATCGGAAACTAAGTTACCACTTTCATCCAATTTAGTACCAGCATGAAACACCAACACACCAGGAATGCTTTCAATCTTATCTAATCCTTTAATTACTTCTCCCTTTTGATAATCACCAGGATAGCCTTTACTTGCAACAACTACACAAACTGTAGATTTGTTGTTAAGTTCCACCATTTTGACATTTAACTTTCCTTCTGCAACTGACAACATCAATTTTAACAAATCGCAATTTGAATCAAATCTAGGTAATATAGATTGCGTTTCTGGATCACCGAATCTAACGTTATACTCGAGAAGTTTTGGGCTATCTTTGCAAATCATTAAACCAGCAAAGAGTACTCCTTTATAAGACGTACCCATGTTAACCAATGCTTGAGCTGTAGGGTATATTATTTTTTGGATAATTTTTTGCTCCATGTCCTTACTTATAATTGAAGGTGATGAGTACGACCCCATACCTCCAGTATTTTGGCTTTCATTACTTTCATCAACTCTCTTATAATCTTTTGCACACCCAAGAGTTACTACTTTCAACCCATCAATAAGAGCAAAAAAACTTACTTCTTCTCCAACTAAAAACTCTTCTATGATTATTTCTTCACCTGATTCACCAAATTTTTTCTCCACTAGCATTGAATTTATTGCTGAAAAAGCTTCGCTTTCTGTATTACATATAACCACCCCTTTTCCTGCTGCAATTCCATTTGCTTTCACTACAAGTGGAAACTTTATTTTATTGCTACGTACAAAATCTTTAGCTAACCCTTCATCAACAAAACACTCGTACTTGGCAGTTGGTATACCATATCGTTTACATAGTCCCTTGGTGAAAGACTTCGATCCCTCAAGTTTTGCAGTTGCTTGACTTGGAGCAAAAACATTTATTCCCTCTGCAACTAAATCATCAGCAAGCCCATCAATTATTGGTTGTTCTGGACCAATAACAACCAACTCTATATTTTCTCTCTTGCAAAATTGTGTAACATCCACTGAATTTTGAATATTTACATCCACAAGAGCCCCAAGATCTTTCATAGCTTGGCGACCAGGAGTTACATATAACTCAGTCAAGATAGGAGATTTTTTTAGAGCCCAAAGTAGAGCATGCTCACGCCCACCAGAACCTATAACCAGAACCTTCATCTTTATTTCCTCGCTTTTCTATATGTCAAAATTATTATTTGCTTATAACAGTATCATTACTCATGTATTTTTGCAACACGTTTGGTATTGCAATCGACCCGTCAGAATTTTGATAATTCTCCATTATGGCAATAATCGTTCTTCCTATAGCTAAAGCTGAGCCGTTTAAAGTGTGAACATATTTTTTTATCTTTTTATCAGTTTCTGAAGAGTATTTAGCGTTCATCCTTCTTGCTTGAAATGCACCACAATTTGAGCAGCTTGATATTTCTCTATATTTATTTTGCCCAGGTAACCATACCTCTATGTCATAAGTCCTTTGTGCAGCAAAACCCATATCGCCACTGCAAAGCAGCATTACTCTGTATGGCAATTCTAATTTTTTTAATATCTCTTCAGCAACACTCGTCATACGCTCAAGCTCATCATTTGATTGGTCTTCAGTTGTAATACTCACCAATTCCACTTTACCAAATTGGTGTTGCCTTATCATGCCTCTCGTGTCTCGCCCTGCGCTGCCTGCTTCTTTACGAAAACACTCTGAATACGCAGTAAAGCGAATAGGCAGTTCTTTTTCTTCCATTATTTTGTCAGCAACTAAATTTGTTAAAAACACTTCACTTGTGGGAATCAACCTCAATTCGTCGGTAGTTAAATACGAATCGTCAGAAAATTTCGGTAGCTGACCAACATTATACATAGCTTCGTTTTTCACCAAAGCCGGGTGGTACACCTCAGTATAGCCAAATTCATTAACATGCATTTCAAGCATACAATTTATTAGCGCTCGTCCAAGCTTAGCTAACTGTCCTTTTAATATCGTAAATCTTGATCCGGAAATTCTCGCCGCTTGTTCGAAGTCTATTAAACCTAATTTTTCTCCGAGTTCATAATGAGATTCTGGTACAAAATCAAACTGTCTTTTTCCTCCATATCTTCTCACCTCTAAATTAGAGTTCTCATCTGCGCCTATTGGCACATCTTGCGCAGGAATATTCGGCAAGTTAGATAAAACATTCACTAACTTATCCTTTTCTGCTTGTTCTTTTAAGCTGATTGCCTCTATCTCATTTGTGATGCTTTTTGACAACTCTATTTGCTCTTCACAGGGGCTCTTGCTCATTTTAAGCTTTTTTATTTCCTCTGTAATTTCATTGCGCTGCCTATTCAAATCCTGCAGTTTAGTGGTTAATGATCTTTTCTCGTGATCGATTTCTAATATCTCTTCCGCAGTAGATTCTCTAATTCCCCTGCTTTTCATTGCCTTTTCAAATCCTTCAGGGTTTTTGCGTATATATTCTATATCGTGCATATATTGTGCTATTACTAACATTGTTACTGTACTCCAAAAGCTCTTAATATTCAATATATTCTCATACTACTAAAATTATTATGGTTGATTTTTTTGTTAGAATTTGTTAAAATTTAATTAACTTAGCGTTCATAGGGTGTAGTATGTTGGGTATTACAAAAAATAATCAGAAAGAGAGCACTGACTTTGCTGGTGAGAAATTCGTTATCTACGCTACTTGTGTATGCCTAGCAGCCACATTCGCTGCTGGCTGTTTAGGGGCGGTAATAGGATCCCCTCTATTGACCTTTCCACTTGCTATGCTCATCTCTAACCCCGTAGTTTGGGTTTTAATGGGAATAATTCTTACAGTAGCATACAAAATGGTTGTTGAACCTTTATTTTACTTAGCGAAGAACTATATTAATGGAAAAAGAGCTTCAAAGGGGGAAAAGAGTGAAGAAAAAGATACAGAACTACAAGATTTGCAAGGCAAGACTCCAGAAAAGCAAGCAAGACCGAAAACTCCTGATAGGGATAGTGGTATTTTTGACTGCAAAGAAAATAAGGATTCTTTTGTATATAAGACAAATAAAAAAGAAGATTATAAATTTTGGTTAAGTAATTTTGATATTGCAGAGATTGCAAAAAGTTACTATGGATGGATGCCATATCGTAAAAAAGGTCACAGGGAATTTTCCAAAGGAGTGTTCTTTTCTTGCCTCGATAATCTTACATCTTTTCTGGGGAACCGATTGCAAGAATATAAAGATAAAGTAAAAGGGGATAACAATTTAGTATTATCTTCAATTCTTAACTTAAATAACAATCATTGGGTAACATTGGTTATTTCTCATGATGAAAAGAGTAAAAAGTTTAGAGCATATTATTGCGATTCATTTGGTGAACCATTACCAGAAGAGGTATCAAGTGCGCTACAGAAAACTCTAGGAATAGACAATAGTAGTATTAGAAACTCAAAAGCTAAACAACAAGATGATAAGTATAATTGTGGAATATTTGCCTTAGAGAATGCTAAGAAAATTACAGATATGCTGAAAGCAGGCAAATCGTTTGATGAAATTGATGATCAGCTAAAATATGAACTTAGTTCAGAGCAATTAATAGAGAAGAGAAAAGAATTTGCAAAAGCGTTGAAAAAGGATGAACAAAGCAGGGCTGGCACGCCAAGCCCTGTATTAGGTGGTCCAGGAAATATAAGTCGTAAAGATAGCGGAGTAAGTTTAGATTCAGTAGAAAGTAAGCAAACAAAAATTGTTCAATATAATACTACAGGTGATGGCAACTGCTTTTTCCATGCGGTATTTGGTGATAATAGCTCTGGTCAATATAAAACTGAAAAAGCACAAGATATGAGAATGGGATGGCACAAATTTTTAAGTCAATTTAACTCTTTGAATGATCCAAGGATGCCTGAGTTATTGAAGGGACAGATGCAGAAAGTTTTTGGTGCATTCTTAGAAAATCCAAATCATTTGATTGGTATGTCGGACTCAATAAAAGATTTGGTTCAGCATACAAACAGACGGGTAGAGAAGATCAAAAAAAAGACTAATAAATTAATAAAAAAGTTATGTTGTCTTACAACATTAAAAGAAAATGAAGTTATAGGTGATTTAAGAAGCATTAGTGCTAGTAATCTCAATATTAGTGAAAGAAAATATGATAGAAATTATAATAGTGATACTGCAGCAAATTCTTTTCTCAATGGCAAATCCATTTATAGATCTTATCTAGAGGCAATCAGCAGCCAAAGTTACCATGTTTTCATAGAAGAAATTTCTATCTTAGCTTCGCTGGCTAATATTGAAATTGACGTCTACTATAAAAATAATGGTAATGATGTAAATACATTGTTTCTGCCAAATGCGGGAATGATAAATGAAGGTTATCAGCAGAACAACGAGCTATGGGGAAATAAAGAACAAGAAACGGTATACTTGGCACCTGGTCATTATGAGAGAGCTGAGATAGTAGAGGTAGAGCCTTCTCTTATGGAAAAAGTAAGTTCGGCTATACAAAGTGTTGTAACAGTATGTGTAAATGCGCTAGGTTTGAACACATAGAATATATGTCCCTACAACTAGGAAATTTGACAATTGATTCTCCAGTTATTTTAGCTCCAATGTCTGGAGTGACTGATTATCCGTTTAGAAGTATTGTGAAGAAACTTGGTGCAAGTTTGTTAGTTTCAGAGATGATCGCAAGCAGAGCTATGATTATGCAAACTCGCCAGAGTTTGCAAAAAGCAAAAGTCGATGCATTAACTGCTGTGCAGCTTGCTGGGTGTGAGCCAGATGTTATGGCGGAGGCTGCAAAATTAAACGAGGACATGGGAGCAAAAATTATAGACATAAACTTTGGTTGCCCTGTTAAAAAAGTTGTAAACGGTTATGCAGGATCAGCGCTAATGCGTGATGAGAAAAAAGCCGCTGAGATAATTGAAGCTGTGGTCAAAGCAGTGAATATGCCAGTTACGGTGAAAATGCGCACTGGATGGAACGATGAAAATCGCAATGCCCCGAGACTTGCGAAAATTGCCGAAGACTTAGGAGCAAAAATGATCACTGTGCATGGAAGAACAAGAGCGCAGCTTTATAATGGTCAAGCAGATTGGAAATTCGTTAGAAATGTTAAAGAGCAAGTGAAAATTCCAGTTATAGTAAATGGCGATATTAAAAATTTAAATGATATTCAGAATGCTCTCAAAGAATCTGGAGCAGACGGAGTGATGATAGGTCGTGGTGCCTACGGTAAACCTTGGCTGATTAATCAAGCAATGAACTTTCTCAGTGGAAGTGAAACTTCTGAGCCAACAGCTTCAGAGAGATTAAGCATCATACTCGAGCATTACGACAATATTCTTGAGTACTATGGAAATGACACAGGAATAAAGATGGCCCGCAAACACATAGGTTGGTACAGTAGCGGGCTTCAAGGCTCATCTGAATTTCGTGTGAGAGTAAATAACATGACAGATAGCACAGAAGTGAAAGAAAATATTATTGGCTTTTTTGGTCAAGAGACACACTAGCTGTACTCAATTCGACTGATCGTATGCCACTACGCTCTCTTCCTCACCAGAGTGTAAATGACAACCATTATCCATCAACCATTCCTCGTCATAAGTTTCAATATCAAAATATTTTTCATATTTATCCACATTATCACAAAGTGAAAGTGCTCTGATCTTATTCATAATCAAACCTGTACCAGCAGGAATTAATCTTCCTACTATAACATTTTCTTTTAATCCACTTAAAGGATCACTCTTCCCGCAGAATGCTGCTTCTGTAAGTACTTTTGTTGTCTCTTGGAAAGAGGCAGCAGAAATAAAGGAGCTAGTTTCAAGACTTGCCCTAGTAATCCCCTGCAGAATAGGAAGATAATGAGTAGACCGTTTGCCAGAGTTACTCATAGCATCATTTTCCCTATCAACTTCCAGCTTGTCAATGCTTTCGCCAACCAAGTACATAGTATCACCAGGATCAGTAATTTCCACTTTTTGTAGCATTTGTTTTAAGATCACCTCTAAATGCTTATTGTCTATACGAACACCCTGCAATCTATAAACTTGCTGTATTTCAGAAATCATATAGTGCGCTAAAGCTTCTAACCCAAGCACACGTAAAATATCATGGAGATCAGGGTCACCATCCATCAATAGATCACCTTTACGTACAAAATCACCTTCATTGACTATTACATGCTTACTTCTTGATACCAAATATTCAACTGGAGAAATTTGTTCATCTACAGGTTTAATTAATATACTGCGTTTTCCTCTACGGTCTTTTTCAGAAAACGCTACATAGCCATCTATCTCACTAACAATAGCATGCTCTTTAGGACGACGTGCTTCAAATAACTCTATAACCCTCGGTAAACCACCAGTAATATCACGAGTTTTAACTGACTCTCTTGGTGTTCTTGTAATAACATCACCTGCATGAACCTTCTGGCCATCTTGTACATTGAGCACTGCACCGATTGGTATAAAATAACATGCTTCAACGCCACTTGCGAGTGTCATTACTTTACCATTATCGTCAAGCAGCACAATACGAGGACGTAAATTAGCTCCACCAGAATGCAATTTCCAGTCTTTTACTACTTTGCTTGATATTCCTGTAGATTCATCCATCACTTCAGTGATCGAAATTCCATCTTTTAAGTCCTGATAAGACACTGTACCAGTCTTCTCCGTGATAATAGGCAATGTATAAGGATCCCATTCCGCAACTTTATCGCCAATTTTTACTGACCCACTCTCATCTACATAAAGCTTAGCGCCGTAAGGTACACTGTGCTTCAACTTCTCACTACCAAGGCTATCAATCAACACGACTTCACAGGAACGGCTTATCACAATTTTATTTCCGTTTCTATCTATAATTATATTACTATTGTTTAACTTTATTTTAGCATTAATAGAAGCTATAATATTCGAGGATTCAACGCCTCTAGTCATTACTCCACCTATATGAAAAGTACGCATCGTTAACTGAGTACCTGGCTCTCCAACAGATTGAGCAGCTATAACACCAACTGCTTCACCTATTGAAACAATTTTACCAGTTGCAAGGTCTCTTCCATAACATAAAGAACATACACCAGGACTTATTTCACAAGTTAAAGGCGATCTAATTTTTACAACATCAAGACCTGCAATGCTGATTTGCTTTACTTTATCCTCATCAATTAATTCCCCTGCTTTTACTAATAATTCTTTTGTCACTGGGTTATATATATCATTTGCAGCTGTTCTACCCAGCACAACACTCTCTAGAGATGCAACTATAGTACTTCCTTCAACTGTAGCTCTCACAACAAGACCATTTTTTGTTTTACAGTCATGCTTTGTAACTATGCAATTTTGAGATACATCAACTAAACGACGAGTTAAGTATCCAGAGTTTGCAGTTTTAAGTGCAGTGTCAGCTAAACCTTTACGCGCACCGTGAGTAGAATTAAAGTATTCAAATACGTTCAATCCTTCACGGAAATTAGAAATTATAGGTGTTTCTATAATCTCACCAGAAGGTTTGGTCATGAGCCCTCGCATTCCTGCTAGCTGTTTCATCTGTGAAGTAGAACCCCTTGCACCAGAGTTAACCATCATATACACTGAGTTGTACTTACTATTTCCATCATATATAGATATTGCTTTTAACATATCATTAGCTATCATATCCGTACACTTAGACCATTCATCTATAACCTTGTTATACCTCTCACTTCTAGTTATTAGCCCATCTTGATATTGCATAGAGAATTTCTTAATTTCACCCCTCGCGTGATCAACATGTGTAGCTTTAGTTTCAGGTATAACCATATCACAACGACCAAAAGAGACACCAGAAAATGTGGCATACTCAAAGCCAAGTACCATTAATTTATCAGAAAATGCCACTGTAGCACTTTGACCACAGTTACGATATACCAAATCAACTATACCAGTTATTTCCTTGACTGTTAATATCTGATTTATTAGATCGAAGCCTAGATTCTCATGCTTAGGAAAAATTTGCCATAATATTAAACGGCCAGGAGTTGTACAAACAGTTTTATAGTGAGTTTCACCGCTGCTATTAATATACTCCATCCTATACTTTATACTAGAATGAATATGTAAAGTACCATCACTCAAGGAATGCTCAACTTCACAAAAAGCACCAAAAGATGGTAAATTATCTTCCTTAGGTTCTTGTAAAGTCAGATAATATATACCAAGTACTATATCTTTACTAGGAACTATAATCGGTCTGCCATTAGAAGGACTTAAAACGTTATTAGTGGACATCATCAACACCCTAGCTTCAAGCTGAGCTTCCAATGAAATTGGCACATGCACTGCCATTTGATCACCATCAAAATCAGCATTAAACGCCGTACAGACAAGCGGATGAAGCTGTATTGCTTTGCCTTCAATAAGGATTGGCTCAAAAGCCTGAATACCAAGTCTATGTAGCGTAGGCGCTCTATTCAACAAAACAGGATGCTCTTTTATTACCTCTTCAAGCATATCCCAAACTTCTGGTTTTTCTGCTCTTATCAACTTACTAGCAAACTTAATAGTTGGAGCCATACCATACATCTTAAGCTTTGAGTAAACAAAAGGTTTGAATAGTTCAAGAGCCATTCTTTTTGGTAATCCACACTGATTTAGTTTCAAAGTTGGACCAACAACTATTACAGAACGTCCAGAGTAGTCTACCCTTTTTCCTAAGAGGTTCTGGCGAAAACGACCCTGTTTTCCTTTTAACATATCACTAATGGACTTTTTATATCCAACAGCACCAGCTTTATTTACCAAAGTATTACGACGACTATTATCAAAAAGAGAATCAACTGCTTCTTGTAACATCCTTTTTTCATTACGAATCATAATCTCAGGAGGATTTAAGCTCAACAATTTCCTCAACCTGTTATTTCTATTAATAATAGTCCTATAATGATGATTCAGATCAGAAACTGCAGGACGACCACTCTCAAGCGATACCAAAGGACGCAAATCAGGTGGTAAAATAGGTATAGTTGTAAGTATCATCCACTCAGGCCTATTTCCAGATTTAATGAAGTTTTCAACAATACGCAATCTCTTTATAATTTTCTTTCTTCTTATCTCAGAAGCAACAGATTCTAATTCTAGTCTTAAATCCTTCCTAATTTCATGTAAATCAAGGCGCGTTAGCAACTCTCTTATAGCTTCAACACCTTGCATAGCTACAAAACTATCGATCCCATAGCTATCTTTAGCTTCATTATAAGCTTTTTCACTAATAATCTCACCTTTTTCAAAAGGCGAAACAAGAGGATCTATTACGATATAATTATCGCTATATAAAATATTCTCAATATCTCTGAGAGACATATCTAATAATGCTCCAATTCTTGAAGGAAGCGATTTCAAAAACCATATATGAGCAACAGGAGATGCAAGCTCTATATGACCCATCCTTTCTCTTCTTACTTTAGAAGATGTAACTTCTACTCCGCATTTTTCGCATATGCGACCTCTGTGTCTTCTTTTTTTGTATTTTCCACATAAACATTCATCGTCATTGACAGGGCCAAAAACCTTAGGGCAAAATAATCATCCTTTCTCAACTTTGAACGTACGATAATTTGCAGTTGAAACATCTTCTATCTCACCACAAGATATACGCTTAATACTTTCAGGGCTAGCAATCGATATGCTAACCTCATTAAAAGGTTGTGCAATGTTAGTGTGAGATATATCTTCAATCACTACATCATTTTGCTTTAAATCTACATTTAAACATAAAGAACGTAGTTCTTTTATCATCACATTAAAGGATTCAGGAATTCCACATTCAAAATTACTGTCACCTTTTATTATCGATTCATAAATCTTAACTCTACCATTAATATCATCAGACTTCACAGTTAACATTTCCTGCAAAGTATAAGCAGCACCATAGGCTTGTAATGCCCAACATTCCATTTCACCAAAACGCTGACCACCAAAATGAGATTTTCCTCCAAGAGGTTGTTGAGTAACCAAACTATAAGGCCCTACTGAACGCGCATGAATTTTACCATCAACCAAGTGGTGCAACTTAAGCATGTACATGTAACCAACTGTAACCTTGCGGTCGAATTTTTCACCACTGCAACCGTCATATAATACAGCTTGTCCAGAGTTATCTAAACCAGCAAGTTCAAATAATTTTGCTATTTGTTCATCTTTTGGACCCTCAAATACAGGTGCAGCAACAGGAACGCCATCACGTAATTTGCGTGCAAATTCAATGAGATTATTATCACTAATATTACGAATATCATTACAGATAGATACGTTACTGCCATAGCTATAAACCTCAATCAGGAAGTTACGTAAATTGCTGTATGAACTTTTACAAGAGTTCAAATAGTTCTCTACTAACTCATTCAACTCGTCATTTAGTGCATTCTTATTAGGTGTATTTAAAACAGAAGCCGTTATTTCATCATCATCAATATTTTCAATTTTTTTATTATCAAGGTATGCTACTGCAAATTGTGTAAAATTATCATCGTTAAGGGACCTAATTCCCTTGCAAAAAGCACTTTTGATCTTATTGATCTCATCGAGAATATTACTTACCTTTTCCCCTAATTTTCTACAAGCCCAACCTACATGCGTTTCCAGTATTTGCCCTACATTCATTCGTGAAGGAACACCAAGAGGGTTAAGAATAATATCAACAGGAGTACCATCTTCCAAATAAGGCATATCTTCCACTGGCACAACTCGAGAAATCACACCTTTATTTCCATGTCTACCAGCCATTTTATCCCCTGGTTGCAGACTATGTTTCACAGCAATGAAAACTTTTACTGACATCGACACACCTTGAGGCAGGTCATAACCTTCATGTAATTTTTCTACTTTTCGCTTAAACTGTGCTATTGCATGTGATACTTTTTCATCAAAATCTTTTTTTAAGCTCTTAACTTGCTCAGAAATGGATTGGTTTTTTAATCCTATACCCCACCATTGCTCACGTTCAATAGAGTCAAATTTTTCTCGATCTTGAGAACCAGAATTAATAAGAAGTTTCTTCAGTTCATCATAGAAATATTCACTAGTAACATTGATTATATAATCTCGCTCTTCCTCAAAGTCATTTATCTCTTTTTGTTTGATGAGTAATGCCCTTTCATTTTCTTCAACCCCCCTGCGTGTAAAGACTTGTACATCAATTACTGTCCCTTCAACATCTGGAGATGTATATAAAGAGGAATCCGCACAATCGAATGACTTTTCACCAAAAATTGTCATTAATAACTTCGTTTCAGGAGGCAATGAAAGAGAAGGTTTAGGTGTAACTTTACCTACCAGAATATAGCCTGGACCAACTCTTGTACCAATTTTCACTATACCACTATCATCCAAGTGATATAGATTTTCTTCATTAACACCAGGTATAGCACGAGTTATTTTTTCTGATCCTAAAGGGGTATCATGTACAACACAGTCAAATTCTTCTATATGAATAGAAGTAAAGAGATCTTTTTTAACAACTTCACTAGAAATAATAATAGAGTCTTCAAAATTATAACCTTGCCAAGACATAAAAGCAACTAGCAAATTTTTACCAAGCGCCAACTCACCACTGTTAATTGCAGGACCATCAGCTATTACATCACCCTTTTTAACATAATCACCTACGCACACTAGCGGTCTTTGATTAATACAAGTATTATGGTTAGAACGCTGAAATTTCCTTAGATGATAAATATCTACGTCCAAGTAGTTAACCCTTTCTTTATCAAAAGCACGTATAACTATAGAGTTACTATCAGAACTATCAACTATGCCATCGCGTTTTGCTAAAACTACAGCACCAGAGCCAGAAGCTACAAAAGACTCCATACCAGTAGCAACCAGAGGAGCGGTAGGCTTCAATAAAGGTACGGCCTGACGTTGCATATTTGAGCCCATTAATGCTCTATTAGCATCATCATTTTCTAAAAATGGAATCAAGGAAGCTGCAACTGATATTACCTGCTTAGGAGATACGTCAATGTAACTAACTTGGTCGCTACTTACCATGACGAAGCTACCAGCATATCTACAGTATAGCATGTCATCAACAAAGCAATTATTTTCATCAAGCTTTACGCTAGTGTCAGCTATATGATGTGAGCCTTCGTCTATAGCAGAAAGATACTCAATTTGATCAGTAACAACCCTATTGACTACTTTTCTATAAGGGCTTTCAATGAAACCATATTTATTAATACGCGCGTATATAGCTAAGCTGTTGATTAACCCTATATTTTGCCCTTCAGGAGTCTCAATAGGGCAAATTCTTCCATAATGAGTTGGATGAACATCACGCACCTCAAATCCTGCCCGTTCTCTTGTTAAACCGCCAGGACCTAACGCGGATAACCTTCTTTTATGTGTTATTTCAGATAACGGATTAGTCTGATCCATAAATTGAGATAATTGAGAAGAATTGAAGAAATCTCTTAAGACATTAGTTAACACTTTTGGATTAATAAAATCAGATGGAGAAACTTTATCTAAACTAGAAGTGGACATAGAATCAACTATTGCGCGTTCCAATTTCAACAACCCAGTTCTAAATTGATTTTCTATAAACTCTCCAACTGATCTTACTCTTCTGTTTCCTAAATGATCAATATCATCTACAGATCCTTGACCGTCACGTAACAATACTATTTTTTTCACAATTTCAATAATATCTTCATGCGTTAAAACAGTTAAATCCTCATCATAATTTAATCCAAGGTAAGAGTTAAGCTTCAACCTACCAATGTTAGACAAATCATAATATTCCGGACTGAAGAAAAGATTACGGAAAAACTCTTCTACTATCTCTAAAACAGGAACTTCACCAGGACGCAAAACTCTATATATTTCATATAGTGCATCCTGATAAGACATGTTTTCATCTAAGAAAAGCGTATTTAATATATAAGGTCCAACAAACAAATTATCTATGTTCAACACTGATATTTCATCTACAGATAATAACTCAAGCTTCTTTATGTCTTCCAGCTTTATAGATTCACCAGCAGATAAAATTTTCGTAGAGCTAGCACTATCCATTAAATCTTCTGCGAGGAATAAACCACATATAGAATTAAAAGGAACCAGATACTCTTTCAATTCATTATCATATAGCTTTTTAGCTAGTCTTGAGGTAATACGAACGTTAGCTTTAAGCAGCACATTACCTTCAATATCCATTAAGTCGAAAGGCAGCCTCACTCCTTTAAATTTATCAGGAACAAAAGGCACTTTCCAACCATCTTTATGTTTTACATACTTTATTTTCTCATAAAATCTATCGAGTATATCATTATTTGATAGACCCAACGCCTTTAATAAAACTGAAATTGGCAATTTTCTTTTTCTATCAACACGAAAATACAAATGGTCTTTAACATCAAATTCAATATCAAGCCAAGAACCCCTATAAGGAATAATTCTAGCAGAATAGATCAATTTACCAGAATTGTAAGTTTTTCCCTTATCGCTATCAAAAAATACACCAGGAGACCTATGCATTTGTGAGACGATAACTTTTTCCACACCATTAATGATGAAAGTGCCCTTATCAGTCATCATAGGCAACCCACAAAAGTGGACTTTCTGCTCTTCTATAGATTTTACAACGGTTGCAAGTTTAGAATGATCTCCACTCTCTTTAATCGATTTATATTCATCAAGAGAAATACCATCCTGCATAACAACAAGACGTATAGAAGCAATAACCTGAGCAGAAAAAGTTACACCACGCTTTATACACTCAGATTCATCATACTTAGGATCATCTACCCTACAACTTATAAACTCAATAGTAGCCCTACGCAAAGGATCATTTATTGGAAAGATTGTATGAAAGATAACTTCAAGTCTTTCATTACCCTTATTCTTAGGAGTAAAAGAATCATATGATTCTTTTTGAACCTTAACCAAATCCAATAAAGAATCTTTTAAATCAATCGACCTAGAATAAGAAACTCTAGGAACAAAAGCACCAGAAGCGTACATATAAGAAGAATCAACCATTAAAATACCCCAAACTAATTAAAAGAGCTATATCAATATAAAATTAATACATTAAATATTATTCAAGCTCCACTTTAGTTGCTCCTGCTTCAATAAGTTTTTGCTTGATTTTTTCTGCTTCGTCTTTAGGAACATTAGCAGTCAAATCTTTAGGTAAAGATTCAACCAACTCTTTTGCTTCTTTTAAACCCAATGTAGAATTAACCTCTCTCACAGCTTTAATAACTCCTATTTTTTTACTCGCATCAATTTCTTTAATCACAACTTTATACTCAGCTTTTTCTTGAGCAGCAGGAGCAGCAGCATTATCACCAATAGGCGCCCCAGCACCAACAGCTCCACCAAGAAAAGAACCAGCAGGCAACCCTATTTTCTCTTCTAAAACTTTTACAAGTTCAGAAGCCTCTAATAGGTTTAAAGATAATATTTTATCAACCAAATCACTTGTTACATTACTCATAATTACCACCTTACTTAACAACAAATTTATTTTTTAGAACTATAATAATCCAAAACTCTCATAAGCCTCATAGAAGATGAATTAATAGACAACGCTAACCGAGCAGGAATATCATAAGATATTAAACGCATAATTTTAACACGCAATTCATCCAGAGAAGGCAACTTAGCCAGTTTATTAACATCTTCCACTGTTAACAATTCATTTAAATGAGCTGCGCAAATCACAGACATTTTTTCTTTGTTAGCATTAGTAAAATCAACTATTAATTTTGCAGCTTCTACTATGCCACTAGAGTATATAATAGCAACAGGACCGGAAAATTTGCCTGATAAATAAGAGAATTTACCAGTCCTTCCCAAAGCCAAGCGCGCTAGAGTGTTTTTAACTACTAATACCCCACCTGCTATAGACTTCAGACTATTCCTCAGAGTTAATGAATCATTAGCATTTATAGATTTAAAATTTACTAATATCAAGAAATCATTATTTACAAATACGTTTATTGTGCTCTGTATAAATTCATCCTTATCTTTACGCTTCACGGTATCACTCCCTTAAATTATATCTTCCACTTTGCCTATCTTATAAGCTTTACCCATAGTTGAATTTAAAAAAACACCCTTAAAGTAAATTCCTTTCGCAGAAATAGGTTTATTATCTTTAATTACTTTAAGAAAGGCTTTTAAATTTTCTAGCAAGTCATCAATATCAAATTTAATATTTCCTAATTTACCATGAATAACACCATTTTTATCTGTTCTAAATTTTACCTGACCAGACTTAATGGTTTTAATAGCTTCTGCAATGTTAGAAGTCACAGTACCAAATTTAGGGTTAGGCATCAGCCCTTTAGCACCCAATACTTTTGCAATAGGAGTGATTTTTGCCATAAAATCAGGAGTAGTAATGCACCAATCAACATCTAACTTTCTACCTTTTTTTATTTCTTCAACTAAATCCTCTCCTCCTGCAATATCAGCACCAGCTTTTTCAGCTTCTAATAAATGTTTATCTTGAGCGAAAACAGCTACTTTAATATTCTTCCCGATACCTTTAGGCAAAACTACTGTACCACGCACCTGCTCTTCAGATTTACGTGAATCTACGCCTAAATTGACCACAATATCAACTGATTCATTAAATTTTGCTGAAGCAGACTCAACAATCTTCTTCAAACACTGCTTAGGATTATCATTATATGTATTCATTTACCTAACCTTCCACAACTTCTATACCCATAGATTTTGCAGTGCCTACAACCATTTTCACTGCTGAATCTTCATTATCCACTTTCATATCAACCATCTTGCACTTTGCTACTTTAATTATAGCAGACATAGGTAATTTAGCCACTAATTCTTTACCAGGATTACCAGAACTTTTACTTAATTTAGCCTCCTGCTTAAGTAAATAAGCCACAGGCGGACCGCTGACAGTAAAATCATGAGAGCGATCATCCTTTATGGAAATTCGCACTGTTACTAAATCGCCTACTTTATAATTAGCGTTAGCAGCACTAGTAACTTTATTAAAAGCTTCACAAAACTTAGGAACAGGTATACCACGTGGACCAAGTACTGAAGCAATTTTCGGTCCTGGAACTGCTTTCCCAGCTTCCATAAGTAAGTTAATCTTAGCAACTATAACACTCATAATTAATCCTCTATTTTCTCTACTTGAGCCAGATCAAGCTCTATTATTGTCGGCTTACCTAAAATCGATACTTCCACATTAATAATTTTTTTCTCATCGTTTACCATATTTACCTTACCAGTAAAATTTTGAAAAAGACCATCATTAATTTTCACTTTTTCACCTTTTTCATAACCATAACCTAACTTCTTTGTCTCTTGAGCATTATAAAGTGCATTACACATTGAGTGAATCTCATCATCCAAAATCACCTTTGGAATATTACCGTTTTTCAAAAATCCATAAACCTTAAGAGATTTTGGTATACTATTGATAAAATTCAATACTTCATCGCATAAATTCACGTATAAAAAGACATAACCAGGAAAGCATTTCCTTCGTGTAGCAATTTTCTTAGATTTCAACTCTACTTCACTTAGCTCTTCATATGGAATAAAAACTTCCTTAAAGTAATCATTAACACCCAATCTCATAGAATTTTCCAATATATGTTGGCGCACTTTCTCTTCACAATTAGAAGCAACTCTCAAGATATACCATTTATACCTATTAAATTCTTTACACTTTAAACTTATCTCATCATCTAAAATCATCTCAAAATTACCAGATTCGCCACTGCAGAATCCAGGCGTTTGATTCAAAATATTTTTGCTTTCATCACACAGATGCATATATACATACACTTCACATAATTCTTTTATATCAGACTTTGAATTACATACCGTTTGATAAGGAATAAACACTTCCTTAAAATAAACAGCATTACTTACCAATTCGCGTATACCTTGCTCATATCCATAATCAACTTTAATGATATACCATTTATATTCACATTCCATAAATAATTCCAAATAAAGCCTTAATTACGTAAAGAGACATAAAATCCACAAAACAGAAGAAAATCGAAAAGCATAATATAACAATCATTACAACAAATAGAGATGACAACACCTCCTGTTTCTTTACCCAAGCAATTCTTCGTATTTCTTGCTTTATATCACAGAAAAAACCACACAAACTTTTTAACATTTCCACCACAACATTAATGCAGGAGCGATAGGAATTGAACCTACAACCTCTGGTTTTGGAGACCAGCGCTCTACCAATTGAGCTACACTCCTATAACTCAAACTCTCACTCCAAAATTTCAGAAACAACACCAGAACCAACAGTTCTACCGCCTTCTCTTATCGCAAAACGCAATCCCTTATCCATTGCTATCGGTACTTGCAATTCTACTTCTACACTCACATTATCTCCTGGCATTACCATCTCCTTCCCATCTAGCAATTTTATGCTCCCAGTTACATCCGTTGTCCTTAAATAAAACTGTGGCTGGTAATTCGCAAAAAATGGTGTATGCCTTCCTCCTTCCTCTTTCTTTAATATATAAACCTCCGCCTTAAACTTTCTATGCGGCGTTATCGTCCCCGGTTTTGCCAATACTTGCCCTCTCTCTACTTCTTCTCTTTTTGTTCCTCTTAACAATATTCCTACATTGAGTCCTGCACTTCCCTTATCCAGCAACTTCTTAAACATTTCTACACCTGTGCATATCGTCTTTTGCGTTCCCTTCAGACCTATTATCTCTATCTCTTCTCCCGTCTTTATCTCTCCCTTCTCTATCCTTCCTGTTACCACCGTTCCTCGCCCCGATATCGAAAACACATCTTCGATTGGCAATAAAAATGGTAAATCCACAGGCCTTGGTGGAACCGCTACATATTCATCTAACTTTTCCATCAATTTGTCTATTGATTTCTTTCCATATTCGCTGCTGTCATCCTCCAGCGCCTTGAGCGCTGAACCAACCACCACAGGCACTTCATCCCCTGGAAATCCGTATTTACTCAGTAATTCCCTCACTTCCATTTCTACTAAATCTATCATATCAGCATCAGCAACATCAGCTTTATTTATATACACCACGATATATCCAACACCTACCTGCTTCGCCAGCAATATATGCTCTCTCGTTTGTGGCATTGGCCCATCAACCCCTGACACTACCAATATCGCCGCATCCATCTGTGCTGCACCTACTATCATGTTCTTTACATAGTCAGCGTGCCCAGGACAATCAACGTGTGCATAATGCCTTTTCTCTGTCTGATACTCAACATGCGCTGTTGCTATCGTTATCCCCCTCTTCCTTTCTTCTGGCGCTTTATCTATCTGATCGTACGCTACAAAATTTCCATAATGCTTTGTTATTGCCGCTGTTAACGTTGTCTTCCCATGATCCACATGTCCTATTGTTCCCACATTTACATGCGGCTTTCCAAATGCTTCCACTACTGCTGTCATAATTATTACCCTTAATTATACTCTAACTTTAACTCATCAACCACATATTGTGGCACTTGCTCATAACAAGAAAAATGCATACTATACTGCGCCCTTCCCTGAGACATAGAACGCAAAACGTTGATATAACCAAACATATTTGCAAGAGGTACCGAAGCAGTAATTATTTTACTATTATTACCTAAATCGAGCATATCAGCAACATTTCCTCTTCTACTATTTATATCACCCATAACATCACCCATATATTCTTCAGGAGTAATGATTTCAACTTTCATTATAGGCTCCAGCATTTTTGGACCAGCTTTATTTGCCATCTCTTTAAAAGCACCTTTAGCAGCAAGTTCAAAAGCTAAAGGACTAGAATCAACCTCATGAAAAGCACCATCAAGAAGGGTAGCCTTAAAATCAATCAACGGAAATCCCGAAATTATACCACCTTCTTTTATCAACTCCAAGCCATTTTCTACCCCAGGAATATACTCTTTTGGAATAGCACCACCTACAATTTTACTTTCAAATTGAAACCCAGAACCAGGCTCAAGAGGTTCAAATTTTATTTTAACCTTAGCAAACTGACCAGCTCCACCAGATTGTTTTTTATGAGTGTAATCAATTTCAACAGATTTAGTGATAGTTTCACGATATGCAACCTGAGGAGCACCGACGTTAGCCTCAACGTTAAATTCGCGCTTCATTCTATCAACAATAATCTCAAGATGGAGCTCACCCATGCCTTTCAATATAGTCTGGCCACTTTCCGCATTTACTGACATTCTTAAAGAAGGATCTTCTGCAACCAACCTATTTAGAGCAATACCTAATTTTTCCTGATCTGAAGTGGTTTTAGGTTCCACAGCAATTTCAATAACAGGCTCAGGAAATTCCATACGCTCCAATAATATAGGAAAATCAACAGAACATAAAGTATCTCCGGTGGTTGTTTTCTTTAGCCCAACTAAAGCAACTATATCTCCAGCCCTAGCCTCAGTTATATCTTCTCGGTTATTTGCATGCATAAGTAACATTCTGCCAATCCCTTCAGTTTCGTTTTTTAACGCATTTGAAACGGTAGATTTAGACTTTAATTTACCAGAATAAATACGGATAAACGTCAAGCTGCCTACAAATTTATCCGTCATCACTTTAAATGCAAGAGCAACAAATTTCTCTTTTTCTGAAGGTTTGACCTCAATTTTCTTTTCTGAATCTTTAGGATCAATTCCAACAATTACATCAACATCAATAGGAGAAGGTAAAAAGTCAACCACACCATCTAAAAGTGGTTGTACGCCTTTATTTTTAAAAGCTGATCCACATAACACAGGAACAAATTTTCCTTTAATGGTCCCATTTCTCACGCATTTTTTCAGTAAATCTACTGGCAGATCATTAGACTCAAAGTAAGTATTCATCGCTTCGTCATCCATCTCAGCTGCAGCATCTAATAAAAGATTTCGATATTCTTGAGCCTTATCAAGCAAATCAGAAGGAATATCTTCATAAGAAAATTTAGCGCCCAACGTTTCTTCTTGCCATATAATGGCTTTCATAGAAATAAGGTCAATTATACCTTTGAAATCTTTCTCACTCCCTATTGGTAAATGAATAACTAAAGGTGCTGCACCAAGCTTCGTCTTTATCATATCAACACATCGATAAAAATTTGCCCCTATTCTATCCATCTTATTAACAAAGCAGATACGAGGAACGCTATATTTATCAGCTTGACGCCACACTGTCTCAGATTGAGGTTCAACTCCAGCAACTCCATCAAATACAGCAACTGCACCATCCAAAACCCTTAAAGATCTCTCAACTTCAATAGTGAAATCAACGTGACCAGGAGTGTCTATTATATTGACCCTATGATCATTCCAAAAACATGTTGTTGCAGCAGATGTGATTGTAATACCACGCTCTTTTTCCTGCTCCATCCAATCCATAGAAGCTGCACCATCGTGCACTTCACCAATTCTATTTTGCTTACCAGTATAAAATAAAATACGCTCTGTTGTGGTAGTCTTACCAGCATCTATGTGAGCCATTATCCCTATATTTCTGTATTTAGATATTCCAATTTCCATATCACAATTAATTAGCTAACATTAAAAACGAAGATGAGAAAATGCCTTATTAGCTTCAGCCATTTTATATTTTTCTTCGCACATCTTAAACGCACCACCGCGTTTATTATAAGCATCCAGTATTTCAGATTGCAAACAATCAACAGTGGTTTTTCCACTCTTTTTTCGAGCAGCAGAAGTTGCTTTAGCAATCCACCTTAACGCTAAAGAAACCGCTCTATCTTGTCGAACTTCAACAGGTACTTGATAAGTTGCACCACCAATGCGTCGAGAACGCACTTCTATAGAAGGAGTAACATTTCCTACTGCTGTCTCAAAAATTGATAACCCACCTTCGCCTATTTTCTTTTCAGCTAAAGACAAAGCGTCATAGATAATCTTTTCTGCAGTAGATTTTTTACCACATTTCATGATTGTATTAATGAAACGCATCAGCAAAACACTGCCGTAACGCGAATCAGGACTTATTTCTCTTTTTTTTGCTTTATTCCGACGAGCCATAAACTTTAACCAGATTTCTTTACACCATATTTTGAACGAGCTTTCTTTCGATTTTGCACACCACGCAGATCAAGGGCACCTCTTATTATGTGATAACGCACACCTGGCAAATCTTTAACCCGCCCACCACGTATCAAAACAACAGAGTGTTCTTGTAAATTATGACCTTCACCAGGTATATAAGCCGTCACTTCACCATACCCACTAATTTTTACTCTGGCTACTTTACGGAGTGCTGAGTTAGGCTTTCTAGGAGTTGTAGTATACACCTTAGTGCAAACACCTCTCCTTTGAGGGTTGCTTTTTCCCAAAGCTGGTACCTTTTTCTTATGGGTCAATCCTAATCTACCCTTACGTATTAATTGATTTATCGTAGGCATATGTTATAAACTCAAGCTCATTAAAATAACTAAGTTTTTAGTTATAAAATAATAAACCTCAATAGTCAATATAAAAATAAACATTACTACTCTAATAATTAAGCTCAACTGCCTTGAAAGCCATCAGTAGACTTCTTGCACTACCTCCCAAGCTACAACTGTCATTCAGTAGAAACGAAAAAACTTACTTGACACCCTTCGCCAGCCCCATTATCATGGTACTGAAGGTATTCATTTATCTTCAATCTGTGCAGATTAAATGACAACAGTATTACGTAATTGGCGTCTTATTTTTAATTTTTTGCACTATGCACACTTTACGTCTTCACAACATTTCTGGGTTTTTACCTATATAAGCTGAAACGCGCTTATAAAGCGTTTAAGACAGTATAGTACGCCAATTTGCAGGATTAGAGAGTGACAACTAGCTAATACGGGATATCTTTTGCCTTTTTTTCTGCTTAGTAAATTTCTTAAACATTTAAACTAAGGTGAGTTGCATTTAAAAGCAGCTAAATTGCAGTGTTTAAGACTTAAAAAACGCCAATACTGAAAATAGACAATGACTAGGGCTTCTTTTGCCTTTTTTTTGCTTGGTAAATTTCTTAATATTTATGGCAACATGAACTGGGCAGGAAGGTGTCATTCCAGTGCTTGACACTGGAATCCAGTTTTCCATATAATCTCATCGAAAATGTTGTAACCACTTTCTGTGCTAGTTTGCTTGCTTACAAGCAAACTTTTCTGGATCCCAGTGTCTGGGCACTGGGATGACAGGGGAGGAAGGCTACTTGGATGACACCATTCTTTTTCCTGGATCCAAGTAGTCAGGGCACTGGGATGACAGGAGAAGGTACTAGGATGACACCCTGACCTCGTCGTCCCGCTACGTGTTAGCGGAATCTAGAGATACCGTGACGGTATGACGTAAAGCTCGCATTAGCTATACTTTTATGCTCACCAACTTAGCTGGATCCAAGTAGTCAAGCTACTTGGATCTGCAAATTGCAATGTTCGTACAGCTGCGTGCTTGACACTGGGATTTAGTGCAGCTACCCTAAACTGGAAGCTCATCTTGCTATTTTTGGCTGAAAGAAACATATTTTTAGAATAATGAAAACAATCAGCACTTTAATTCAAGAAGGATCGGAGTTATTATCGTCACATAAAGTTGAATCACCACATTTAGATTGTGAAATCATCATGCAGCACGTACTTGGAGTGGAAAGATCATTTATAATTGTGAACCATGCTGATCAAGTGCCGATGGAGAAAGAACTTTTATTTTGGAAATTAACAAAAAAAAGAGCGGAAAGATATCCAATATCGCAAATAATAGGTAATCGTGAATTCTGGAGTAAAAATTTTATAGTTAATCAGCATGTTTTGGATCCAAGACCAGATAGTGAAACATTAATCTCAACAGTGTTAAAATATTACCCAAATAAAAAGCAGAGACTAAAAATTGCAGATTTTGGCACAGGCACAGGTTGTTTATTGATATCCGTACTTAGTGAGTATAAATATGCTGTTGGCGTCGGTTTTGAAAAAAGCTTGGAAGCATACAAAGTTGCCTATCAGAACACAAAAAAACATGATCTTCTCAGCAGAGCCAAAATATTTCCAAGTTCGTGGATAGAGTGCAGCGATTTATTTGATCTGATAATTAGCAATCCTCCATATATTAAAAGAAGTAAATTGAAAGACTTGCAAGCCGAAGTACAAAAGGAACCAAAAACTGCCCTTGATGGTGGTATTGATGGTTTGAACTGTTACTTGAGCATTTTTCCAATATTAAGGAGGTGTCTTAAAAAAAATGGGTTTGCGATATTGGAGATAGGTGAAGATCAAAGCAATATTGATAAAATAATCCCCTCATACGAATTAGCTTTTCAGGAATATGTATATGATTTGGCAGGAATGAAGAGATGCATTGTTGTGAAGCAATGTATAGCTCCGCTTCTGTAATCCTATGATAGGATCCAGTCTTATAGCTAAGACGATTTGAAAAATCGTCATTCTGCTACGTGTTAGCGGAATCTATACCGCGAATGAATCGCGGTATGACGTAGGAAAACCTGGCCTGCGCTGGAATGATGCCAAGAGATCTATTGTTTTTCTAAAGGGCAGTTAAGCTTTACTAGCAAAGTGGAAAGTAAGACCAGCCTCTATGCCGTGTGTGTGAAAAAAGTCGTTCTGTATGGTAGTAGATACTTGATTATCACCTGTTTGTTCAGCCATTCCACCTTTTGGCTTATCTTTGCCATTATCATGGTTGGGATCCCATTTTAAGGTGTCTAGTTTATACTCACTGCTACCAATAGCACCAAAACCTCTATATCCGATATGCATATTTACATCTTCGTTTATGCGATAATCAAGGCCAGCTTTTAATTGACCTGCGGGTCTTATTGACGATTTTTCAAACATTGTCATTCTTGTTGCACCGACTCCAACCCCAACATAAGGAGAAAAAGAGAAACGGTCACTTTTCCAATGATGATAAACATTTGCCATTACAGATATGTTCTCAATTTGGTCATGATTGACTATTGCTCCATAGCTCTCTTCTGGTCTAGTTTTATCCTTTGTGTAGGATATTGTCATCTGGCCGCTTGTTAAACCAATATTATCCACTTTTACAGAAGAATACATTCCTTCCAATTCAGCTCTGTAGCTATTGCCATTCAATTCCCCTGTATAACCCAATGCTACATTTGCAGCAAAAGGCGGATTATAATCTCCTTTATACTTACTTAGTGACTGACCTTCTGTGTTCTGAGCACTCCTGTCATTTACAGATACATTATTGGTAGCTGTAGCAGCAGTATCTCCAATTTTTGCTTTCAACTCACCCGTGTAATTTAAATATTGACCGTAATACCCACTACCAAAGTAAAACCCTTCTGTTTCACTCGCAAAAGATTGTTGTGACAACAGCAAAGCAAGCGCTGTAACCGCTAATGTTTTTTTACTAATCATTACTACTCCCCTAGTTAAAATAGCTAATCTAATACTAATTAATTAAAAATGGCTTAATATGAAAAACCTAATTATTTGCATAACTTGCACTTTCCTAAGCTAAAAAATAGGCGAAGTTAACCTTACTTCTCGTCATTTTTGAATTTATCATCAATATCCTCATCTTCAAATTCATCCTCCTCTTCTTCGTCATCAAACCCATCATCGCTCTTTTCCTCATCATCAAACCCGTCATCATCATCTTCAAACTTATCGTCGATATCTTCATCATCAATATCTTCGTCTGCAAATTCATTTGATTCATCATATACTGCATCTTCTGTTTTAGTTTCAGCAGGATAATCAACTGAATTAGGTCCCTCAAGAGCATTATTCCCCTCATTATTAACCTTATCTTTGCTCGCAGCGGCAGAAAGAACTTTGTTTGGGTCATATGGTTCTTGTGTAGGCACACGAGTTTGCTTGAGCAGTCTTTTTGTGAAGGTGCTATCACTATAGTACAAAATTTTCTTTGATTTAATTGGGTAAGTCGACTCTATTAAAATTATCTGATCGTCGCGTGGCAACATAATAACTTCTTGAGGCAATAGCAATGCTCTCTGTATTTCAGAGATATGTAACGACCTTGAAGCAGGATTCAAGTCTAAAAACTTAGGTTTGTTTAACGATTCTTGTTGTACAGTTTTATTTCCTATAAGTTGCGATATTAAATTAGCTGTTTCAATATTATTGGCTGCAAAAGTTATTCTGTAAGTCGAGTTTGACAAAAAGGAGTTCATCCCTGCTTCTTCGTATATTCCTTTGAGCTGCTCAGTATCTTGAACAATTAAGAATAACCTAACTCGATAACCACGAAAATATGCAATACCTGTTTGAAATTGCTCCATTTTTCCAAGTGTAGGAAACTCATCCATTAAAAACAATACGCCATAAGGCTCGTCATCTGATGGCAATTTTCTACATAAAAACTCAGTTGCCTGTTGGTAAAAAACCTGCATTAAAGGCCTGAGCCTAGTCAAGTTGTCAGGAGTTAAACCAACATAAACTGTAGTTTTCTTCTTTTTAAAATCTAAAATATTAAAATCACTTGACGCAGTTGCAGTATCAATCAATGGGTTTGCCCACAATTCAAGTGATGAGTTCATGGTTGATACAACACCCGACCTTTCTTTATCAGCTTTTTGTAAAAAAGCTGCAATGTTCATATATGCTACAGGGTGTAGTATTTTACCCATTGTATCAAGAGCAACAGCAAGATTATAGACTACATCATCACTACGCATCGTACGCACAACTTCACCAAAAGATTTGACTTTCTCTGGTGCAGCAAGTAAGTATAATACCACTCCAACAAATAAACTTCTTGCTTCATTTTGCCAAAAGTCTTGTTCAGGCATAATTAGGTTGGCTATTTTCTGCACATCGTCAACCATCTGTCCAGGTTTTTCACTAATCCATTGTAATGGATTGTAACAGTGACTTATTCCATCTGGCTGCGCTGGATTCCATACGTATACTTTTTGTCCTTGTCGTTCTCGCCAACCACTTGTTATTTCATAGTTTTCTAATTTTATGTCGTGTACAATTACCGAGTCAGTCCAAAATAATAAATTAGGAATTACAAAGCCAACACCCTTACCAGAACCTGTAGGTGCAAATAACAATGCATGCTGAAACCCATCAGAAATGAAGTATCCTCTTTTATCTTTACCAAGCAATAATCCCTTTTTGCTTCTTAATCCTGCTTTTCGTATGTCTTTCTCTGATGCCCACTGCGAATCTCCATGAAGTGATTCCTTCTTTTTAAATGGTCGCCACTCAATTATCCTTTCTCTTAAATTCCATAAGATAATCATTAAAACAATGATAGGCAGTGCAGAAGATATAATTAATGTGATTTTGAGCTCAAGGCTATATAACTCTGGATGATGCCAACAATATTGTATATGATCAAAAATCGTTGGCCAAAGAGCTTGAGGGAAAGGCGTCAAACTAGGATTAATTGCCTTAAAATCCACAGCATCCGGACCATCAGCAAACAGAACAAACAATATACCAGATAGATAGAAGCAAAACTCAAGTACGCTAAAAGCTACTACACCTCCTATGAGAATATTACGTAGGTGATTTCCATTACTCATAAACTACTCTTCCTTAACTTATGTATAAATTTAAGCATTTTCGCTCGCAGATCTAGTAAATAATATCTCAGAAATGCTTCTTTTGCCCCCACCGGTTCTTTTTAGCTGAATAACAATATCAATCACATTTTTAATGTATGGTATAATTTGGTCTGGAGGAATGCCAAGATTTGCCTGCATAACCATCAATTTTATTTGCTCAAGGGCCATTGTTGGACTATCTGCATGAAGGGTTGATATTGATCCAGGGTGACCAGTATTTATCGCCCTGAGAAAACTAAAAGCTTCCGCTCCACGGAGCTCACCAACTATTATTCTGTCTGGCCTTAAACGTAAGCACGCTTCTATCAAATCTTGAGTGGTTACTTTTGCTCTGCCCTGCCCTCCTTTAGAGGCAATTAGATGGACTTTATTGGGATGATCGTTCAAAACGATTTCCCTTGCATCCTCAACAGTAATAATTCTTTCCTCAGCTGGAATAGCACGCAAAGTAGCATTAGTAAAAGTAGTCTTACCAGTGGAAGTTCCACCACTAATTATAATATTTTTCTTACTTATTACAGCGTATTCTAAAAACTCTTTTATTTTTTTTTGCCTTAACAATAAATCCAAATGACGGTCAACTGGATTATCAGTTGCTTCTGTAACAGTTTCAGAAAAAGCCCCCATTTTTTCGTAATCATCGAGTGCTAACTGCATGCTAGAAGGCTTACGAATCGACATGACTACTTTATCAGGCTCACATGCTGGCGGAAATACTATCTGTATACGATAACCATTTGGTAATGTTGCCGAAAGTAAAGGTGCTTCTTCGCTAAGTTTTTGTTCTGTAGCTTGAGCAATCAGTCTGCCAAGAGATTTCAAATGGTTAAGATCGAATATTTCTAATTTTTCACACCTTATTTCACCACGATTTTCAATCCATACTTCCTTTGGCTTATTTATTGATATTTCATTTACGCCTTCTTCTTGAAATATGCCTTGTAATGGCTCCAAATATGTATCAAGTGCAGCATAGTTCATTTCATTGATTTAATATTGCCTGTGGAGGAAATACTATATCTTGGTTAACAAATACTTTCAATGCAGTGCCTTGATCGACATAAATAGTTGGTTTTTTATCTGTATATCTGCCCACTATATCTCGCATGTCTTTAGAAAAATCATTGATTGATTTCCCGATTGCTTCATCATAAACAGATTTGCTTCTTTTCTGAGTTTGCCTCAACAGTTGACGTACATCGTCTAAAGTTATACCGATATTGTCACTAGTAATTGCATCAACTCCACTAGCTCCAGAACTTTTTATCACACTTACTATTTCTTCCTTTATTATTCTCAGTAAATCCTGATCACTTTTAGCATTTCGAATTTTTTCAATAGCCCTAAGACCCAATTTCCATTTTTCGTCTCCTACCTTCCCAACTTCAGTTTTTATAGCATCCTCCAATCTCTCAACAATAGCCCCTTTGAGAGAAGAAATATCTATTTCAGTTGCAGTAATAGACTTCACTACATCCATTGCAGTTAGCACATCGATAAGATTAGAAGCCTTTTGCCCTATAACAGCCGAACTAATTGAAACACCAGCAAGTGCCACTGAAGAGAATAACGCACTTACTATTTTATTATCAACTATTCCCGCTATCCCTGCTCTACCAAGCTCGTCAGTACTAAGTGATGAGATTGCAATATCTATTCCATGTGGCAGAATCACTCTGTTCCAGTTTATATTTACACGAGATTTAGCAACATTCGAATCAAATGAATAACTGCCTATCAATCTTGAGCCTTTAGGTATTAAAACTGTATCACCAGTTTCTGCATAAACATCTCTACTCACCATAGCACGCAGCATTCCTTGCAGATCAGAGTTTATTGCAGTTTCAAGAACAGCATCAATAATTTTACCTTGAGTAATCATTAAACCAAGCTTTCCTACTCTGGTAGCTTTGCTCGACTGTACTGAAGTGTCGGATAAAATAGCATCAGCAGCCTTGTTCTCTCCACTACCACCTGAAATTGTTAACATTTGTGCACTACGTCTTTCTCTAGGGTAACCACCATCCCCTATTGTAGGAAACGAGGTAGGTAGATTACTAATAACATTGTTAGAAGGAAAATTTTGCTTTGGCAAAATAGGTATATTTGACACAGGGGTTTCTTTTGGTTTCTCTTCTTCTTTTTTAATTTGTTTTATTTCTGGTACGATTTGTGGTGTAGGAAGAGGAGGTAAGGGTGGTAAGGGATCGGTTATTATTCTTTCTGGAACTATTACATTATCTGGAACTTGTTCCAACTTTCCTTTAAATTCTTGAACGTTTTGCTTTGTTTCCTCTTTTTTAATAACTTCTGAATCCTCTTTATGAGAAGGACTAAAATAGAAATAATACACTCCACCAACCAGAAGCACTAAAATCATGACCATCAATGCCCTATGACCTTGATTAGAGCCAACTGTTACTACCTTATTCTCTATTTCTGATTCATCTTCTGAATTGTTACGCCTTTCTTTATTCATATTGCATGTACCACAGCTAAAGTGACCTATTTATAATTTCAACTTCACCATCTTCATAACGCATAAATAGCTTTTTATGTACTCCCTTTATTATAACATAATCATCAAATAACAGCCTTTTACAAGGTTTATCCTCCTCTTCTACAAAAATCTGAGGTATTTTATTATTATTTCTAAATTTTAAATAGGTTAAATAACCATCATCAAATAGCTCAATCGGAACTATATCCGCATTACCACCTTCATCAATATATGTATAATTGTACTTCGTATCATTTTCTTGTATTATTTTTTCTAGCTTGTCTGTAGTATATTGCATTTGAGTAGGTAAAGAAACCTCATCTAAATCAACATCAAATTCACCTTCTTCTTGAGGATAATAAAAACGTACTACGTAAGATATATCCTTTTCAGCAGAATAATCGTGATCTACTTTCTTAGCATCAGTATCCGGGTATTTATCGTAGTTTGGCCTTGAGATTAAATCAAAAATGTAATTTCTTTTTTTAGTTGTCGTAATAATCATGTTAGTGCGGCTACTAACTTCAAATGGCATGATAAGCAATTTATTGTCATAAGGATTAATTTTCCAACTTGATGCATCACCAACAGCGATATTTTTAACTTTTTCTCCTTCCGCAAATTCAATATAAGAATAGTAACCCTGACTAAAAACCACCGTAAATACTTCATTAGGGCTATACACAAAAGTCTTTATTCTACTATCTACAGAAATAGGTTCATTATAATTAATGGATGCGTTTAAATTGCTACTTACAAGTAAAACTAAAACTAATAATATCCTATACATATTCATCATCTACTCTATATGAAATAACTTGAAACCCTAATGGGTTAATATATCTTTGCTGATCATTCATTTCAAGCGATGCATATCTATATGACATAATAACTATCTTATTTTTTCTTGTGGAACTTCCATCTTTCCGTATAAATTCCACAAAAAACCTCACCTGAAGAGCATCGTTACCCAATTTTTGAATCGAGCGAATTTTAAATTCATTTTTGGTATCTGAATATAAATTAAAAAGATCATCCATATTCTGCGATCCTATATAATTTCTAAATTCATTATACACATTAGGTGAGGAAAACAACCTCACCTTTGTATAATAGTTATAATTATAATGATATGGATCAAAAACCTCCCTTGCTTTTATATACTCTGAAATAAAATAATCGTTCAGCGCTTCATCTGCAGAATACTGCTTTACTGTGACAGGATCAACCAATTGCACTATTCCCGATTTCTTGTCAATTTCTATAACAAATGGCTCAATAGTGCTACTTGTGCTAATTTTAAATATGACTAATATGCTGATAGAGATCGTTGCTAATAATATTAACGCAAATAAAAGTAGAATATTCCTTTGAGCAATAACTGTGCTGTAGCGGTTTGAATTCCAATTTATATCCTTATCTAACGATTCAGTACTTTTCTCTCGCTTAAAAAATCTTAGCATTTTAATATTCTTAAAAATCTTAACTTGTGTTAATAAACATAGCAAATTAACAAAGTAGTTACAACAAAAAAGCTAAAAAACTCTTAACTTATGGCCTAGCTTACCAAACTTTGTCTCCATATATGAATCGTTATATTTATTACGTTCCACAATAAGTGGTAGACACTTTGTAACCTCTATACCACTACTTTCCAATTCTGACAATTTCCTATCATTGTTTGTAAGTAATTGGATTTTGTTAATGTTCAATTTCTTAAGCATTTTAGCTGCAACAACAAAACTCCTTTCATCATCTTCAAAACCCAATATTCTATTTGCATCAACAGTATCAAGGTTATGTTCTCTTTGCACACTGTATGCTCTTAACTTATTAGTTAAACCAATACCTCTTCCATCCTGCATCAAATACAATATAATACCACTTCCAAAGTCAGCTATCATTTGAATTGCTTGATGTAACTGACTTCTGCAATCGCATGATAAGCTATCTAACAAGTCACCCGTATAGCACGAAGAATGAATTCTTACTAATGGTTCGTCATCTTTATCTGGATTGCCAATGATAATTGCATGATGTTCTCTTCCGCCACTTTCGGTTCTATAAGATATGATATCTACTTCTTGAGTCTGTTTTAAAAATAATGATGTTTTGCACACTTCATACACACTCTGATTTTGTTGAAAATCATTTACGAGTAACGTATCTAGTGCAATAATGTCATTTTCTTCACACCAATTTCGCATTTCATACTTATTCTCAAAAGTCATATCAGCTACTAACGCGTATGGCAATAATTCTGAGAACTTAAGCAAGGCAATAGCACATTCATCTATTGTCTTTGAGCATTGCAACTCTTTTATGCAATCTTCCTTTGAACAGTTTATTAAATGGAGCAGTTCATCAAAATTATTCACCAACAGACGTTTGCTGTTATGTTCTTTATTCTGAGATATGTATTTTACCTTACTTGAAGTTAAAGTAACATATACATTACTTGATATAAGCTTGTATTGATTAAATAAATCTCTTTCTAAAGCCTCAGCAGCAGCGAACAATAGGTAATTACTTTCATCATATATTACAATTGGCCGACCGCGCCTGATTTCGCTGATAGCTCTTTCTACCTTATTGCTACTCTGATTTCCTATAAACATTTTTACCCATATTAAACAGCGATAAAAACTGGTGCGGCCGAGAAGACTTGAACTTCCAAGGCCTTATGAGCCACAGCGACCTCAACGCTGCGTGTCTACCAATTCCACCACGGCCGCACTATATTCTAGTTTTTATATAATTATTTTAAATTACTTAATCATTTTAGAATTTTTCATCTAGAGTGTCAATCTGATACTAGAATAATTTAGAAATTGTTTGTATAATTTGATTATGAATTTTGTGATTATAAATTTTAATCATTTAAGATAACCTTACTACTAATTTTTAACTTAGGTTTTTATACAAATGAATATAGCTAATATCTTTATTTTTTTAGCTCTCTCTCTTATAACTAGCTTTCATTTCGTCCATGCACAAATATTATACACATGGTCTCAAGTTATCCCAGAAAATAAACTAAGCATACGCGCAATTACGGACAATGACATGTGTCCCATTGTTTATGTTGATGGCGAGGAAACAGAAATGCTGAATCGCAGCTCAATTAACAATGGTGATCATAACGAAACAGTTTGTGAACTGACAGTACAAACAAGTGCCAAAAACATTAGTATTGAGGATCTACGGGTTCCTATATTACCAAAAAAGGTTAATAAAATTGCTTTCATTGGTGACACAGGCTGTAGAATAAATATGTTATTTCAGCAGGAATGTAATTCGGTAGATAGCTGGCCTTTAAAAAAAAATTTAGATTCAATCGCCCTTCATAAACCAGATTTAATTATCCATGTTGGTGATTATCATTATAGACAAACAAAATGTAGAAATACAAAAAAGTGTGGCGATATTTATGGATATAATAAAGAAGTTTGGTACGCTGATTGGTTTGAGCCTGCAAAGGATATTTTATCACAATCCCCTTTCCTTTTTGTTCGTGGAAACCATGAGAGTTGTGATAGAGCTTATGAAGGATGGTTCAGGTATCTAGATTCATACCCCTTTTCGTCTGAAAAATGTGGAAACTTCGTTTCTAGTTGGTCCTTAGATGCTGGACCGATGAAATTTTTTATCTTCGACTCTTCATCCGGTGAGGATATTTTTACAACCCAAAGCACAATTGATGCTTTTGAGAGGCAATTTGATAAATTGATACAAAATAGTTCTGACAAGCCCATGTGGTTTTTAACTCATAAACCGCTTTGGAGATCTCCAAAAAAAGAATTTTTGACATTAAAAAGCCATGGTAATCTTACACAAATCGAAGCTTTTGGAGATAAATTTCCAAGCAATGTTACTACCATAGTTTCTGGCCACATTCATATAGCCCAGATTTTATTAATGGATAATGTTCCAGACCAAATTATAGTTGGAAACGGTGGTGCATCATTACACGCTCAAGATCAAGAATCTGTTTATCAAAATGTAGAATTTGACTATTTAAATGGTAAAAACTACTTAGCACACGAGGTTAGAAACTTTTTTGGCTTTGGCTTTGCAATACTAAATTTAGATGATCACGAATTTACCTTCTATAATCAACACAATAAGGAAATGTATTCTGCGAAGCTAACAGAAGATTTTAAACTTAAACGGATTAAAACTATAGTCGATTCATTTTAGGATTTGTTATTAGCTATTTTAAAAACGCTACTTAAACATTTTTTTTAATCGATTGATTTCATCAGCAAATTTTGAGTCGGTCTTTATAAAATTTTCTACTTGTTTTACTGCATGTATAACAGTAGCATGGTCTCTGCCACCAAAGTTTCTCCCAATATCTGGTAGGCTTTTTTGCGTAAACTTTTTGGCAAAATACATAGCTATTTGTCTTGGCCTTGCAAGACTGCGAAGCCTTCTATTGGATTGCATATCTGCAACCTTTATATTGAAAAATTCAGCTACTTTCTTTTGTATTTCTTCTATTGTGACTGACCTATGATTTGACCTAAGAAGATCGATTAGGGTTTCACTAGCTGATTCTACCGTCATACTTCTTCCAATTAATGAGGTATGGGTAACCTTATTTAATGCTCCTTCTAATTCTCTTATATTAGATTTTATGTTCCTTGCTAAAAACTCTAGGACATCTTTCGGAACATACATATTCATCTGCTCCACTTTTGCCTGCAATATACCAAGCCTTAATTCAAAAGTTGTTTCATTAATATCTGCCACCAACCCCCAACCGAGTCGTGATTTTATTCTTTCTTCCACTCCATCAAGATCACTAGGAGACCTATCAGCTGATATAACCAATTGTTTATTTTGGTCTATCAATGCATTGAAAGTGTGAAAAAATTCTTCTTGTGTACTATCTTTACCACTGATAAATTGCACATCATCTACCATCAATACATCTACTGATCTAAATTGCTCTTTAAATAACATAATATCTTTGCTTCGCAGCGCTGTAATATATTGGTACATGAATTTCTCTGCTGATAAATACACCACTTTTCTTTTTGCTGATGGGGAATTGACTATGTGCCAAGCTATAGCATGCATTAGATGTGTTTTACCAAGTCCCACTCCACCATATAGAAACAAAGGATTGCTGCCTAATATTGGATCTATAGATTCTGCCACACGCTTTGCCGCCGTAAATGCTAATTCATTTGGCTTTCCCACTACAAAATTATCAAAGGTGAACCTTGGATCCAGCGGCGAACCAAGATTATGATTACTTTCCTCTCTGTTTTTTAGTATAACATTAAAATTTGAATTCCTCTCCTCAATTACTTGAATATCAATAGAACGTATACTTTTATCTTCGCTTTGCCATAATGATAATATTTTTTTCATGTAATGAACTGTAATCCACTCTTTTATAAACCTTGTTGACACGGATAAAAGAACTTCCCCATTTCTGCTACTGACAAATTTTAGTGAACTCAGCCAGCTATTATATGTTGCTTCTCCATAAAGATTATAAAGACAATTTTGGATTTTTTCCCAAGTAACATTGTGATCCGTTACTGTAATAATCTGATCAAAAAACATAGTAGAAACCTTAGGGCTAGTTAAGTTCATATACCACACCAAGAAAAAAGCAATAATTAGAAAAATATAAGATAATCAATAGCTTACTGCAAAATGAAAAGCTAATACTACTTAATACATACTAAAAATTATGGTGATTTTTTGATGGGTTGTAAAGGGTATAAAAACATTAAAATTGATCATTTTTATTTCAAAAAAATGAAAAATTTGTAAATGTCGCTTGTATCGAGGATTAGAAGCATGCTATTAAAAACAGTAATACATTATGTATAAATAAGATGTTAAATTTACTGGCAAATAAGTAAAGTATTCATATAAATATAGCTAACCTAATATAGATTTACTGAAGCAAATTTATGATTATATTAAGTAATTTGAGTTGTTATGCTGTATTCGGTATTGAACTAGAGTTTTACATTGAAGGAATAGAAAAAGAATACTTATTTCTGAATAGCATCAAAAATAAAATAGCATCTCTTGAATTTTCTTGCGAGAAGGAGAATTCTACACATCAGTATGAGATAAAAAGTGGTTGTTATACGAACTCCTACAATTTAATTAAGCATTTTGAGTTAGCAAAACAATCACTTACTGAAACAGCACAAAAACTAGGTGGGAATGTTTCTTTTAAAGCAAAGCCTTATTTGGATAGAGCAGGCAGTGCATTAAATGTGCATGTTAATCTCGTGAATTCAAATAACGGTAACTTATTTTATATCAATGAGCAAAAGTACAGTGACTATCTGATTCATAGTATTGGTGGATTATGTGCAATGATGAAAAAACATATGTTGTTTTTTGCTCCAAATGATGATTCATATTTAAGATTTCAGTATCCGGATATTCACACTCCAACTACGATTAGTTGGGGAGTAAATAACAGAACTGCTGCGATAAGAATTCCCTATTTTGGCAACGATTTCAAAAGATGCCGCCTAGAGCACCGCGTTCCCGGAGCAGATTGTGACCTTGAAAAAGTACTCACAGCAATAATTGAAGGTATGGTTTTTGGTATAGAGAACAAAATTGCTCCGCCAAATAGGGTCTACGGCATTGCATCTGATCCTCAATATGAGATGGAGAGGTTAATATAACAACTATCTATCAAATCCTAATCCGTTAAACCCCTTTTGGGTAATTGGCTGTTTTAGCATTTTTTTTACATCATTATCTACATTTTTGCACTGTAATAGCAAGTCTAAAGCAGATAGTTTCTGCGTGCTTTTAGATTCAAGCTCTAGATTGCTTAACACTTGCCCAGGAAGTGGATTACCAGGCACATCCATGTGCTCAGGAAGAGGTTTCATCTGATCCTTTATAGAGCTAGAGTTATTTTGTGTAAGAGTTTTATCATTTAGCATGCTAAGAATAATTTCCTCAGGCACTACCATAGTTTTTGTATAATCAACAGGATTACTATTTTCAGCATCTATAGTCACATGAATTGGTTCGCCAAACGCATTTATAGGACCACCAAGTGATCCTTTCTCCATGCGTTCTTGTGCTCTTTTCCTTATTATTTCTTCTTCTAACTCAGTTTCAGTTCTTTCTGGTTCTTTTGCGGTATCTTTTTCTTCACCTTCATCAACACTGCTATACCCTTCATCTTCTGAAACTTTCTCTCCTGAAACACCAGTAATTTCAGGCTGTTCTTTTTTAGTTCTTATTTTATGAATCAGCGAAAGTAATAAGTAAGTAACTGCAGCAGCAGAAACGATAATGGCTATCTTTGCGGCAATGTGGATTGCTGTTAAAAATATTAAAGCTGATAAAGCTCCAGCTAATCCAGACACAATAACTTTATTTTTGCCTTTTGTTATATTTAGAATTGCCACCATAATAACCTCTCAAATACTGTTCTAGAATTATTATACAGGAATTTTCTTATACTTGCAATTTTGCGAAAATTTTAATTATTTGCATAAAGTTTTAAAGCTACACAAGGATTAATTAATATGCAATGTATCTCGACTATAATATTGTACAAACACACATATTCAGCTAACATTCAACATGCAGAGCTTACTCATAGAGCGAAACAGGGCGGTGGTATTATTACTTATAGTAATTTTTATCTTCGGTTCATACGTTTATGTAAAAATGCCAAGGGAAAGCAATCCTGATATACAGATTCCTATAATCAGCGTGTTTGTTGGACTTCCTGGGATTTCTGCTCAAGATAGTGAAAAGCTATTAGTGCTTCCTATAGAAAATGAACTAAGATCCATCGAAGGTGTAAGAGAATTGAGAGCTTTTGCAACTAATGATGGTGCTCACATGATACTCGAATTTGGAACAGAGTATGATAATAAAGAAGTGCTCGATAATGTTCGTTCAAAGCTTTCAAACATAAAATCGAAGTTACCTGTTGAAGCGGAATCTCCGATAATCAATGAAATAAACTTGAGCTTATTTCCGATACTCAATGTCGGCTTAATTGGTAATTTGCCAGAAAGAGCCTTAACTGAAATAGCACGCAAGCTAAAGAAAGAAATAGAATCTCTGCCAAATGTTCTCAAAGTTGAAGTGGCAGGTATGCGTAAAGAAACAGTGGAAGTGATAGTTGAGCCCACAGTTCTAACAAAATATAACATTCAATCAAACGAAATATTCCAAGCTATATCAAGCAATAACAGACTAGTGGGAGCTGGGTCACTGGAAAATGATACCGGTAAATATTCGATTAAAATATCAGGGTTATTAAAAGATATAGAAGATATTATGAATATTCCTATTAGATCTCAAGGCGATGCAGTTTTGAGAATCAAAGATATAGCAAAAGTATACCCTAGGTTTGAGGATCACCAAGGATTTGCTCGCATTAATGGATTACCTAGTGTCATGCTAGAAATTTCAAAACGTAACGGAAAAAACATAATAGACACAGTAAATCAAGTAAAATACTTAATGGATAAGGCAAAAGATCAATTACCTGAAAATTTAAAAGTGGTGTACTTAAACGACCAGTCAAAAAACGTCCGCGATGTGCTTGATGACTTGGAAAACGGCATAATATTTGCTGTGTTGTTAATATTGATCATAATGATGCTTTCTATGGGAACAAGGATTGCTATTCTTGTGGCACTCTCGATACCCGGTTCCTTTCTCATTGGGATAATAGCTCTTTACTTTATGGGTATAACCTTAAATATCGTTGTGCTCTTCAGTTTAATTATGGCTGTTGGCATGCTGGTTGATGATGCAATTGTGATCAGCGAATATGCCGATAGAAAGATGATCTGCGGAATGAACAAAGTAGAAGCTTTTTACACTTCAGTTCGTGATATGTTTTATCCGGTTCTATCATCAACGTTAACTAAATTAGCAGTGTTTTTTTCTCTATTATTCTGGCCTGATACTGTTGGTAAATTCATGCAGTACATACCAATTACAATAATCCTAACTTTGACTGGATCGCTCATTATGGCTTTGGTTTTTATACCAACACTTGGTGCAATATTTGGTAAGCCTTCGATAACTTCAAAAAAAGAAATAAAAAAAATGAGTGCTATAGAAAGTGGTGAAATAAAAAATGCTGGGCCTATAATAAGAGCTTACGTACGCATGCTAGAGAAGGTTTTGGATCATCCTAAAAAATTCGTATGTGCTACTGTATTCGTTTTGTTTTCATTTAGTGTGCTGTACTTTACTTTTGGTCCTGGAGTAAAGTTTTTTCCGAAAGTGGATTCAGATAATATTTTAATCAGTGTTAAAGCAAAAGAAAGCTTATCAGCCAAAGAACGAGATCTGATACTCAAAGAAGTGGAAGAACGCATTTTGAGCATTGAAAAAGAAATTCATGTTTCTTATGCTAGATCAGGAGCATTTTCAGACAACGTTATCGCCAGAATACAACTAGAACTTATGGATTGGCGCTTCAGGCGCAAAGCTAAGCACATACTAAATGATATAAGGAGCAGTGTGCAAGACATGAAAGGAATAATAATTAATGTTCAAGAGGAAAAGCCAGGACCGTCGGCTGACAAGCCAATACAAATTAACCTCAGCGGGAGTGTATCCAGTTTGAATTTAGCAGCAGAGAAAATTCTAGAAATTATGAACCAACCTTCATCCGGGTTTATAAATATTCAAGATAGCAGATCAGCACCTGAAATAGAGTGGAATATGAGTGTTGATAAGAATAAGGCTACAAGCTCTGAAGTAAGTGTTGCAACCATTGGCGATTTTATAAAGATGGTTACAAATGGAGTGTTGATTGGAAAATATAGACCAAATAACACGGATGAAGAAATCGATATTGTACTCCGTTTCCCTGGAAAGGATCGCAACATGAAGACTATAGACAATCTTTTTATCAATACAGTTAATGGCCCGTATCCTATGAGCAATATAGTAAAATATGCTCCCGAAAAAAAGGTAAACAAACTAAACAGGATTGATGGATTACGCACAGTGACAATCTCTGCTGACGTTGATACTGGCTATCTTGTTGATGAAAGAGTAAAGTTCATTCAGAATTCTATTGCCCAGGATTGGGACAAGGGAGTAAAAATTGATTTTAAAGGCGACAAAGAAGATCAACAAAAATCAGGAGCATTTTTGTTAAAGGCTTTTATATTAGCGATTACACTAATGATATTGGTATTAGTGACACAGTTTAATAATGTATACCATACATTTATCGTAATGACAGCAGTGTTTTTATCCACAACATGTGTGTTTTTTGTTTTCTTTCTTATCCAACAAGTTTTCGTAGTTGTTATGTGTGGAGTGGGGATAATTGCTTTGGCGGGAATTATAGTAAATAATAACATACTATTGCTTGATGCCTTTCATCACCAAATTAAGGTACACAAAAATGACATCAAGCGATGTGTAATAAACGCTGCAATTTCTCGCGTTAGGCCAATATTGCTTACCGTTGCAACCACAGTTCTTGGTTTAATACCGATGATTACCAGGTTAAATATCAATTTTTTTACGCTACAAATCACATATGATGCTCCATCAAGCCAGTGGTGGGTTGACATTTCAACAACCATAGCAAGTGGAATATTGGCTGCAACGGTTTTAACTTTATTCTTTACTCCTGCGTTGCTTGTTATACAAAAACATGAAAAAACTTGACTTAAATTAGCAATCATTTAACATTTAAGATAGTGTTCTTTGCCCGTTGGAGCTATAATTATAACTAATTACATTGGATTTATTTATTATGATTGCTAATCGTAAAAGCAGTGTTAAGCAGAAAAGTAACAAGAATAACATAGTTGGAAGCCTTGATGTAATAAAAACAGCAGGAGAGCTTTCACTTCAAAAAGGTTTAGATTTTGATGTTGTAATAAAGGCACTAGAAAGTGCTATAGAAGCAGTGGCTCATCAAAAATATGGTAGCAAAAGTAAAATTGTAGTTGATATAGATAGAAACACAGGCAAAGTTACTTCATATAGAAAACTAAAAGTTATTGATGATGAATCAAATGAAAAAGAGAATACTGAGTGTGAATCAATTACGCTTACACAAGCTAAATTAATAAAAGGAGATGCAAAAGTTGGAGATACTGTTAGTGAATTGCTCTCTCTTAACACTGATCTTGCTTCAGCAAGAATTGCCCAGCAAACGATTGCTCAAATAATTAAAGATGAAGAGTCAAAAAAGCAATATGAGGAATTTAAAGATAAAGTGGGAGAAATAAGGTATGGTATTGTTAAACAAGTAGAATATTCAGATCTTATTATAGACATAAATGGCACTAGGGCATATCTTCCATTGCGAAATTTAACTGGTGGTGAATCATTTCGTGAAGGTGATAAGGTTAAAGCTTACATACAGACTGTTAAGCGTTCTGATGATGGACGTCAAATTATTCTTTCTAGGACTCATGAAGGCTTTTTGGAGGCATTATTAAATCAAGAAATACCAGAAATTGCTGACGGATTAGTGACAATTAAAGGTATAGCTAGAGATGCTGGTTCAAGGTCTAAGGTTGCCGTTTTCTCTCCCGACAAGAACATTGATCCAGTAGGTGCTTGTGTTGGAGTTAAGGGAGATAGAATAAAAACTATTATACACGAATTAAATGGTGAAAAAATTGACGTTATAAATTACTCCTCAGATTTGGGTCAATTTGTTATCAAAGCCATTACTCCTGCAGAAGTATCGAAGGTTATTATTGATGAAAATGAAAATTGCATAGAGTTAATAGTTGCTGAAGATCAATTGAGTTTAGCTATAGGAAAAAAGGGCCAGAATGTAAGATTAGCTTCAGAGCTTGTTGGATGGAAAATTGAGATATTAAGCACTCAGCAAGAATCAGAAAGGCGAAGTAAAGAACTTAGTCAATGTTCAGCTTTATTTGCTGAAGCTTTAAACTTAGAAGAGATTATGGGTCAGCTATTGGTAACAGAAGGTTTTTCAAGTGTAGAAGACATATCTAGCGCTTCAATTAAAGAGCTTGCTTCAATAGAGGGCTTTAATGAAGATATTGCAAACGAACTTCACAATAGAGCAAATAAGTACCTGAAAGCAGAAAATGATAGAAAAATAGAAGAGCTAAAAAGTTTAGGTATGGAGGATGATGTAATCAATTTAACTTTATCAATAGACAATAAAATTGCTCTTAGTAAGCATGATATTAAGACTTTAGAGGACATAGCAGATTTATCAAGTTATGAGTTTTGCAGCATACTCTCTTCCTCATCCGATAGCAAAGAAGATCTAAAAGATATAGTAGATTCAATAATCATAGAAGCACGTAAAAAGCTTGGATTAATATAATAAAATAATATGAATAATGAAGATATCAGTGATAAAAAATTAACGCTCCAAGGTTTAAGCAAGCTTAAATTAGACCTCAATTTAAACTCTTCAGCTAGCCCAAGTACTGGAGCTACAGTAGTAAAAAAAAGAAGAAAAAAATCTCATGATGCAGAAGAACATAATTTATTTGACGAGAGTAAATTAGGTTCTTTAACAGAGAAAGAACAAATTTTTCGCATTAATGCTGTGCAGAATGCTGCTTTGCTGAAAGAAAGAAATCAGAGAGAAGAAAAAGAGAAAACAGCAAAAGAAGACAGCAATAAAGAGACTGACGAGAAAAATGAAGCGGACGCTTTATCTAAGGAAATAAATAAGCAAGTTTTAAGTAATACCCACTTAGTTGAACCAAAAGAAGATAGTATTGACCATGAGGACAACGATAAAAAGTCTTTTAAAGTCAACAAAGATATATATTCTAAGCATTCTAAACTGGTAATTGCACAGGCAATAGATGAAAAAACTGAACAACCCCCTGTATTTAAGCAAAGGTTTGGTATAAGAGGTAGAAAGTCAAAGTTTACTAAGGGTAAAAATATATCAAGAGAAGTTATTATACCAGACAAAATAACTATCAGGGAGTTATCTATTCGCATGGCAGAAGATAGCAAGAGTGTGCTAAAAATGTTCAAAGAAGAAGTCGGTGAGAGTTATAGAGTAGATGATCTGGTGGATCCAGATATAGCATGTGAAATAGTGGAAAAATTTAATCATACGGCTAAACGAGTGAGCGATGCCAACAAAGAAAAGGATTTATTTTTTATAGAAGGCAGAGAAAGCCTGCCTAAAAAACCTAAACCACCAATCGTCACTTTTATGGGACACGTCGATCATGGTAAAACCTCATTGCTCGATGCATTTCGTGAATCTAATGTTGCAGAAAGAGAGTCAGGTGGCATAACTCAACACATAGGTGCTTATCAAATAATAACAAAAGATAAGCAAAAAATTACTTTCATTGATACACCAGGACATGAAGCGTTCACTGCGATGCGTGCATGTGGTGCCAATATTACTAATATAGTTGTAATAGTAGTTGCAGCTGACGATGGAATCATGAAACAAACAGTTGAAGCAATAAATCATGCAAAAGCAGCAAATGTTTCCATTATAGTTGCTATTAATAAAATTGATAAATCTGAGCCTGGTGATGTAGAAAAAATAATTAATAGTTTGCCTCAATATGATCTCATCCCTGAAGGGCTTGGTGGTGATGTTATGATTGTGCCAGTATCAGCAAAAAAGAAAACTAATTTAGATAAACTAGAAGAGACGATTTTGTTAATCGCTGAATTAATGAAGCTAGAAGCAATAGAAGATTGTCGAGCACTTGGATGGGTAATAGAATCCAAAATAGATAAAGCGAAAGGAATATCAGCCACATTGATAGTTGAGGAAGGAACGTTAAAGGTTGGTGATATATTGGTAGTTGGTACAACATACAGCAAAGTACGTAGTATGGTTAATCACCTCGGTCAAAGAGAAAAAGCAGCACTACCCTCCGCTCCAATTGAAATTACTGGTCTAAATGGTGTGCCAAATGCTGGAGATAAATTTGTTGTTATAAATTCTGAAAAGCAGGCGCGTGAAATTGTTGAATACAGGCTAGAGTTAATCAAGAAAAAGAAAGAAGATTTGGGCGACAATAATTTAGATATATTCAGTCGTAATAACAGCGAAACAGAAGAACTATCTGTAGTTTTAAAGTGCGATGTAACTGGTTCTATTGAAGCAATATCAAGTTCAATTGATAAACTCGGTAAAGACCAAGTGAAATTAAATATCCTACACAAAGCAGTAGGAGGGATAACAGATTCAGATGTGCTGCTTGCAGAAGCATCAAGTGCAGTAATTTTAGCTTTTAATGTAAAAGTGGACTCAAAAATAAGGGACTTGGCAAAACAAAAAGGTATAGAAATACATACTTATAACATAATATACGAGCTCATTGACGACATGAGAATGTATTTAACTAAAATGTTAAAGCCTGTTACACGAGAGGTTCGTGTTGGCTTTGCATCTGTGAGGCAAATATTTAACGTATCTAAAGCTGGTAATATCATTGGATGTTATGTAAGTGATGGAGTCATAAGAAAAGATTCTTTAATTAAGGTAATGCGTGGTGGCAAATTGGTGCATGAAGGAAAGTTAAAAGCACTACGTAGATTTAAAGATGATGTTAAAGAAGTAGGTGTAAACTTTGAATGCGGAGTATCACTAGAGGGTAATATCGATATTAAAGTTGGAGATATTTTAGAAGCTTATCAATTAGTGCAAGAAGAAAGGGTATTATAGTAGCTGGATATGAAAAAGGAAATTAGAAACCTAAAAATAGCATCGGTATTGCATAGAGCGATATCAAGAGTCCTAATGGAAGGTAAGGTGTTCAATAAAAATGTAGCGGTATCTGACGTAAAATTAAGTAAAGATTTGAAAAAAGCAGATGTATATATTGTGTTATCTTCATTGAATATTCAAGTAGCTGACTACTTAGATCCAGAAAAAAGACGCACTGGAGATCCTTCTGAGAATAATTGTGATATTAACACTGTTGTTAATGAAATGAACCAGTCTGCATGGTCAATACGTAAATCTATATTGTGTTATGTTGATTTGCGATTTATACCTGAACTAGTTTTCAAGCCTGACTTAGCGTTCGATAATTTTGTTAATGTAAGCAAAATATTACATAATCACACTTAATTAATGCATTTCAATCGTTACTTTTCATTAATGAGGTTGCACAGTTTAACGGGTTTGTGGCTTGTGCTATTTCCCAGTTTGAGCGGTATTCTTTTAGCCTCAACTTCTCTATCATATCAGGCTCTTTTTCTCCTTGTTTTGTTTACTATAGGTGCATTTTTAATGAGACCCGCAGGGTGCATAATCAATGATATCTTCGATAGAAAAATAGATGCGCACGTTGAACGAACAAAATATAGGCCACTTGCAAGTGGTGCATTAAACATAAAGCAGGCTTTGGCTTTACTTTCACTGCTACTGTCTATTGCCCTGGTAATCTTATTATTAACTAATAAAACTACACTCATACTTGGAATAATCTCAATGTGTATGATAGCTACTTACCCTTTATTAAAGCGGTATGTTTGGTGGCCACAATTGTTCTTAGGGTTTACCTTCAATATGGGATCGCTCATGGGCTCAGCAGCAATAACAAACCAGATCAGTATAGAATCCTTGCTGTTTTATATAGGATGCGTCTTTTGGACGCTTAGTTATGACACCATATACGCCCATCAAGATAAAAAAGATGATGAAAAACTCGGGATGAAATCTACCGCATTATATTTTGGTGATACAACAAAATCTTGGTTGAAAAGATTTTATTTAATATCTCTTATGACGTGGCTATATGCTGGTATTTTATCATCATTAAATAACATTTTTTATATTGCTCTACTTGCCGTAGGGTTCATATTTCACCGCCAATGCAAAAATTTCAATCCTGACGATCCCAGTCAATGCATGTCCATATTTAAAAATAACTCCTACGTAGGGTTGCTGCTCTTTTTCGGCATTCTTTTAGATAGAATTATCACCTAGGTCTCAAGAGTTTCGGCTCTAATGAAATCAATAGACTCAGGTAGCCCGCAGAAACAAAAAAACTTGCTTGACAAACTCCGCCAGCCCACTTATCATGATAGTGAAGCTATTGTATTTGCTTTCGCCAATCTGCAGATTAAAAGGTAAGGATTACTTAATGTATCGGCGTCTTATGTTCAATTTTTGTATCCGTTCAGGAGAGTGGTTTAAGAAACAATAGATAGGAGATTTCGGAAAGGATTGAGACCCCTTTGTTTCCAAGTTAAGTATAATGAAATTATCCGCTCAAGGAATGTATTTCCCCGCTTTGATTGTGTAAAATATGAGTTTTTGCGATAAACGACATAATGCCGAATTTGCCGTTCAGCGTGGTTATTTGTCAGCGGAATATTTTCTGGGTCATCTAAAAATTTCCACATCATTCTTTCAGATCTCAGAACATTTTTTGCAACTCGAGAGGCTCCAATTGCTTCAGGTAAACGAGATATCTCCTTCAAGTAATACTTTGTACGTTTTCTTAATTTTCTGGCACGTCTGACAAACCTCAAAACATCTATCTCACTTTTTAGTAAAGCTTTTTTTAGTGCAAATAATTCAGTGGCCACGTTTCTCAAGTAACAACCCAGAACTTTAACTTCAATATTCCAACTATGTGCTAATCTTTCAAAATCTCTTGATAAATGTGCCCAACAGATTTGCCTGTTTTTATCGGCAAAATAATTGTATGCTGCATACCTGTCAGTTATTACCAAGCTATTGCGATTGCAGAATTTACTATTTTGTAAAACTTTCATTCCTCTTGACTCTGTAAATTTTACAAAACTTGCCGTATTGCTTGCAAACATCCAACACCAAGCGAGTTTACCTTTGTTATAATGGCTCGTTTCATCAATATGTAGAACTTTACTCCTACTTATCTCTTGTTCGATCTGCTCATACATTTTTTTGCATTTTGAAGCAACTCTATGTTCACTATTTGATATGCTACCGACGCTTATGTTCAAATTGAAGATATCATTTACGACACTCGCTATTTCGCGTTTTGAATTTTTGTAGAATCCGCTGAACGCTGCAATTATTGACTTAACCCTTGGACCAAATGTATCTGGCGTAACACCTTCCGGTAACTTGCTACTTCTTCTCTTTCCGCATCTCCGACAACGGCCATGTTCTAACTGATATTCCACTACATAAGGCTTGATTTCTGGAAGATCAACTTTCTGATGAATATATGGTTTTTCACATATTGCAATTTCTCCTCCGCATTCGCAAGTATTAGGCAACTCTATCTTTACTACTTTATCTGCATCCATGTTGGCGCGAAAACTTCCTTTATGACCAACCTGACCGCCAATATTCCTTTCGCTTTTCGGCTTATTCTTTTTTATTTTATACAACTCTTTGGAACTTGGTATTGATGAATTTTTTGAGCTTAAACCGAGTCTTTCTCTTAACTCAGCATTTTCTATCTTTAAAGCCTTATTTTCTGCTTTTAAACTTTCATTCTCTTTTTCCAATCTTTCTATTTTTGCTTCTAACCTTTCTATTTTTTGCTGTAAATTTTTGCAAAGTTCTAAAAGGTTTACCATATTATTTCACTTTTGCTCTATGATTATCTTTTTAGATCACCTTGTCTACCTTATTCTGCCACTCCGCTGAACGGATACGTTTTTGCGATAAACGACATAATGCCGAATTTGCCGTTCAGCGTGGTTATTTGTCAGCGGAATATTTTCTGGGTCATCTAAAAATTTCCACATCATTCTTTCAGATCTCAGAACATTTTTTGCAACTCGAGAGGCTCCAATTGCTTCAGGTAAACGAGATATCTCCTTCAAGTAATACTTTGTACGTTTTCTTAATTTTCTGGCACGTCTGACAAACCTCAAAACATCTATCTCACTTTTTAGTAAAGCTTTTTTTAGTGCAAATAATTCAGTGGCCACGTTTCTCAAGTAACAACCCAGAACTTTAACTTCAATATTCCAACTATGTGCTAATCTTTCAAAATCTCTTGATAAATGTGCCCAACAGATTTGCCTGTTTTTATCGGCAAAATAATTGTATGCTGCATACCTGTCAGTTATTACCAAGCTATTGCGATTGCAGAATTTACTATTTTGTAAAACTTTCATTCCTCTTGACTCTGTAAATTTTACAAAACTTGCCGTATTGCTTGCAAACATCCAACACCAAGCGAGTTTACCTTTGTTATAATGGCTCGTTTCATCAATATGTAGAACTTTACTCCTACTTATCTCTTGTTCGATCTGCTCATACATTTTTTTGCATTTTGAAGCAACTCTATGTTCACTATTTGATATGCTACCGACGCTTATGTTCAAATTGAAGATATCATTTACGACACTCGCTATTTCGCGTTTTGAATTTTTGTAGAATCCGCTGAACGCTGCAATTATTGACTTAACCCTTGGACCAAATGTATCTGGCGTAACACCTTCCGGTAACTTGCTACTTCTTCTCTTTCCGCATCTCCGACAACGGCCATGTTCTAACTGATATTCCACTACATAAGGCTTGATTTCTGGAAGATCAACTTTCTGATGAATATATGGTTTTTCACATATTGCAATTTCTCCTCCGCATTCGCAAGTATTAGGCAACTCTATCTTTACTACTTTATCTGCATCCATGTTGGCGCGAAAACTTCCTTTATGACCAACCTGACCGCCAATATTCCTTTCGCTTTTCGGCTTATTCTTTTTTATTTTATACAACTCTTTGGAACTTGGTATTGATGAATTTTTTGAGCTTAAACCGAGTCTTTCTCTTAACTCAGCATTTTCTATCTTTAAAGCCTTATTTTCTGCTTTTAAACTTTCATTCTCTTTTTCCAATCTTTCTATTTTTGCTTCTAACCTTTCTATTTTTTGCTGTAAATTTTTGCAAAGTTCTAAAAGGTTTACCATATTATTTCACTTTTGCTCTATGATTATCTTTTTAGATCACCTTGTCTACCTTATTCTGCCACTCCGCTGAACGGATACCAATTTTTTGCAGTATATAGATACTGTATGTCTTTACAAAACTTCATCTACATCTAGATTTTTATCTAAATAAGCTGAACGCGCTTATAAAGCGTTACAAGACATCAAAAAATGCCAATACTCGACAGAGATAGTAAAAGACTAGCTAACTCGGGGATTCTTTGTCTTTTTTTCTGCTTAGTAAATTTCTTAAACATTTGCAGCGTAAGTTAGTTGCAATTAAAAGCGGCTGAATCTCGCTTGTCAAGCGTTTAAAACATAAAAAACGCCAATATTTTAAAGCGGATAATAACCCCAGGGCTTCTTTTGCCTTTTTTTTCATTTGGTAAATTTCTTAATATTTACAGCTAAACAACAACCGTCATCCCTAAGTATCCCGCTGCTTGTTAGCTGATGAGATACCGCGGCGGTATGACGGTTCGCGGCAGGATGACGATAAGCTCGTCATCCCACTACTTGTTAGCGGCTAAGAGATACCGCGGCGGTATAGCTATAGGATGACAAAAAAAGGGCACTGTGACGCACAATTATCAGTTAATGCGGCATTATAAAAAACGCCAAACTTTTTTCTGCTTTTATGCAAGAAGTCTAGTCCATATATTCCTCCCACTTCTCCGCGACTTTCCTTACTATTTCCTCACTCATCTCAATTTTCTTTCCCCACTCTCGTTTGGTTTCAGGCGGGATTTTATTTGTCGCATCAAATCCCATCTTACCTCCAAGTCCACTTTCAGGGGAAGCAAAGTCTAAATAATCAATAGGTGCATTTTCTATCATGATTGTATCACGCACAGGGTCCATCCTTGTTGACATTGCCCACATCACTTCCTTCCAATCACGTATATTTATATCATCATCAACAACGATAATAAACTTCGTGTATAAAAATTGCTTTAGAAAGGAAAGTATGCCCATAACAATTCTTTTTGCCTGCCCTGGATAGGATTTTTTTATCGACACTACCGCTATTCTATATGAGCAACCTTCCGGTGGCAGATAAAAGTCCACTATCTCTGGAAATTGATTGATAAGAATGGGCACAAAAATTTCATTGAGTGCTTCACCAAGAATCGATGGTTCATCAGGTGGCTTGCCAGTGAAAGTGCTAAGATATATCGGGTTTTTACGCATAGTAATTGCAGTAATATTAAATTCAGGAAATTGCTCAACAGAATTATAGTAGCCGGTGTGATCTCCGTATGGCCCTTCGTCTTGATATCTATCCAAACTCACATAGCCTTCCAGAACGATTTCCGCGTGAGCTGGTACTTGAAGTGGAATAGTCTTACAATTTACCAGCTCAAGCGGCTTCTTTCGCAGCAGTCCAGCAAATTGGTATTCTGACAATGTTTCTGGCACTGGAGTTACTGCAGCAATAATCGTTGCAGGATCACTACCGATCACAGCAGCAGCAGGAAATTTCATATTTTGTTCCTTCTCTTTCCATCGTTTATGGTGACCTGCTCCTCCACGATGCGCAAGCCAACGCATTAGAGTTGTTTTTTTATCTATGACCTTGGTCAGAAATGAGACTGCTTCTCAGTGGACTGTATATGAATTTTGTGGTGTTTATTGATTGACGGTTAAGAAATAACTGAATAAAGTAAATGCGACGCAGCGCAATGATGCCTTAGGTATACATACATAGATTTACATGTGTGAGAAAGGGAAATTATTAAGTATATAAGAAAATGGCGGCGCGTCGATCAGCGTTGCCATGGTTATATGTATATAGAACTTCTTACAATATGATTAAGGGGAATTAAGATTCATGTTGCCTAAATCTCAGCAACATGAATAGATACAAAGTTGCCCAAATGCATTCCGTTCCTCAACATCCCGGCCCGCCCTGAAACATCGTTTCTGAATTTGGTAAAACTGCGATCTTGGTTATAGGGCGAGTTGATTCTCCTGAAGCAGTTTTCAATGTGACAGCACGAACTCTACCATCTGTTCCTGTGTGAGTTGAGATGACCCTTGCAAGTGGCCAGGCTGCTGGAGGAGTATTCGAATCCTTGATGAGAACAACTGATCCCAATTCCACATTGGGTTGCGGGGTTCCCCACTTGGGGCGATGCTGTAGCGTAGTTAGGTATTCCTGGTGCCAGCGCTTCCAGAATCCTTGGTATAGTGCTTGAACTCCCTGCCAGTAGTCCAGTCGATTTTCCTGTATGTGGCTCATGTCGCCTTCGGGAATTGTTGTGAATGATCTGCCTATCAACAGGTGTGCTGGAGACAGATATGTGACGTCGGTGTCCGGTGTATAGTACAGTGGTCTTGAGTTTACCACTGCACTTATTTGTGCTAATAGGGTGTGCATCTGTTCAAACGTTAGGATAGTGTTGCCAATGACGCGGCGCAGGTGAAGCTTGACTGATCTTACGGAAGACTCCCACTTTCCTCCCCAGTGAGGTGCGTACGGTGGAATGAAGACCCATTTAATGCCTTCATCTGCCAATGTCTGCGAGACTCGATCCTTATGCTGTGAAGATGCCAGGAGTTGTTGCATCTCGTCCAATGCTCGCCTTGCTCCGACAAAATTCCTGCCATTATCACTGTAGATTTTTGCACATTTTCCTCGGAGCGACATGAATCTTCTCAGAGCTGCCAGAAATGTCTCCGTGCTGAGATCAGTGGCTAGTTCCAGGTGTAGTGCCGAGGTGACGAGGCACACGAAGAGGCATATGTATCCTTTTGACTTCTTAGCGTTGCGACCCTTTCGATCCTTGAGAGTAATTGGTCCAGCGTAATCACATCCAGAATTGACAAAGGGAAGTGATTGTGTGATTCTGATACTTGGCAAGTCGGACATGAGTTGATGCGTAGTATGGTGTCTTTGACGAAAGCATCTGATACAGTTGTGGGTGACCTTTCTTATCAGGTTGCGTGCTCCAATTATCCAATATCGTTGGCGAACTATTACAAACAGTGCAGATGTGCCTGGGTGTAAGTTTACCCAGTGCTCGTGTTCCAGGATTAGCTTCGTAATGTGGTGTGTCTTAGGAAGTAATATCGGGTGTTTGACTTCTTCTGGTAATTGAGATTGCCTCAAACGGCCTCCAACTCGTAGCAGACCATCCTGTCCAATGTACGGGGTTAGCTTGAATAACTGCGACCTGTTTCGCAGTGGTTGATCCTTTTCTAGAAGCCTTCTGTCATCTCCAAAGCACGCCTGTGCGTTCCGCAGGCATACTACTTGTGCTGCCTTGATTTCTTCAAAAGACAGTATCGTGGATTCGACTCGTTTTCGCGGCTCTTTCAGTCTTTGAATAAAACGTAAAACATAGCCCACGGTATGTACCAGCCTTTGCCAGGATGAGGTGCGGTGGACTAGTTCGTCAAATTCTGATAATGAATTGTCCATCTCCTTCAGAGTGAGCATGGCTGTTGTCTTCAATTCGTCCTGTGCATGGGTTTCTGAAATATTCAAAGAGAGTTCTGATTTTTGAATTTTGACTGTATACTCATCTTCATCGTGTAGCCAAGTGGGTCCGTTCCACCAGAGGTGAAATTCCATGAGCTGTGTAGCCATCATTCCCCTTGATGCACAATCTGCGGGGTTTTCCTTTGAGCTTACGTGATGCCAGGCGTGTCGTGGCAACGTTTCAAGAATTTCCGATGTGCGATTTGCGACAAATGTTTTCATCTTCGATGGTGGGTATGATAACCAGGCTAATACAATTGTTGAATCACACCATGCGTAAACTTGTATATCCTTGTGTCGTAAACCATCCTTGAGTGATCGTACCAGGCGACTTAGCAGCAATGCTCCACAAAGCTCCAGCCGTGGTAGTGATTGTTGTTTCAGTGGTGCTACCCTAGTTTTGGCAGCCATCAATGAAACCGAATATGTTCCGTCTTCATGTCGAAACCTACAGTAAACAGCAGCAGCATATGCCTTGGTTGATGCGTCGGAAAAGGCGTGTAATTCAATCGAGTCCTCCCTGTTGGGAACAAATCGTGGTACTCTCAGCCTTTTTAGCGTGTCGAGATCTGCTCTGCACTTGAGCCATGGTTCGGCAATGTTTGGTGGAAGCTTCGTATCCCAGCCCAGGTCCAATAGCCATAACTGTTGAAACATGATTTTAAATTGAACCACAATCGGCGATAATAAGCCAAGAGGGTCAAAGATACGCGCAACATCTGATAGGATTTGCCTTTTTGTACAATTCGGATTTGATGTCAAGCATGTCTTGTACATCAGCTGATCGTCGATTGAATTCCAGTAAATTCCAAGTACTTTTACTGCTTCTTCTTCTCGTTCGGTGCTGGATTCGCGTCTGCAGATACGTGATGAATTGGACACCCACTTGTCGAGTTCCAATTTGGCGTGTGACATGAGTTCTAATAACTCATTCCTAATAGCTATTAGCTCATTCTCGTTGTTCGATCCAGTAAGTACATCGTCTACGTAGAAATCCTCCAAAAGGATTTTCGATGCAGTAGGATATTGCTCCTTGTGGTCATATGCCAGTTGTTCTAACACTCGTACAGCCAGGTATGGTGCACAAGCGGTTCCATAAGTTACAGTGTCTAATTGATAGTGCTTAAGAGGCGCTGATGGATGCTCTCGCCAAACAATGCGTTGATAGTTTTGATGATCGGGGCTTACCCAAATTTGGCGAAACATTTTAACGATATCTGCGGAGAATACGTATCTATACATTCTGAAGCGTAGGCATACGGAAAAGAGATTGCGTTGAATACTAGGCCCAATGTGTAATACGTCATTTAGTGCAACTCCGTTAGCGTCCTTAAATGACCCGTCGAATACGATCCTAAGTTTTCGCCCAACTATAGGATGATGCGGCAAATAGAAGAAATTGCCTGAATCGAAGCTTGGTGTTCTGATTTCGTGCATATGGCCAAGACTGATGTATTCCTGCATAAACTTGATGTACTTTTCTCGTAAATCCTGATTGCGCTGTAGTCGTCTTTCTACAGCCATGAAGCGGGATCGCGCTCCCTGGAACGTGTCTGCAAATTTCGGGTTTGCTATTTTGAAAGGTAGCTCAACTATATACCTTCCAGCGTCATCCCTTTTGTGAGTTTCTAGGAAATGTTTTTCCACCTTGTCTTCGTCGGGATCCTTGTGTGCGTAGCAGCTTACTTCTTCTATCTCCCAAAATCGTTGTAGGGTAGTGTCAATGTTGCATGTGGAGAATAGAGTTGTAGTTGTTGGAGACTGATTAACTCCAACCGATGTGATGACCCATCCAAATATTGAAGAAATGGCAATAAGATTGCCCATGTTGTCGTGCATCTTTTGGCCGGTTAGGGTGGCCCAAATGTAGTCGCTCCCCAATAAAATGTCTATCGGGGCCACTGATGCGAAGTTGGTATCCGCCATCAGGAATCCATTGAACACATTGAGTGATGATGGATCAACATTGTGTCTCTGCAGCGAAGATGTGATCTTACTTAGAACGTGTGCGGTAATCTTTAGAGTTTTGTCCGAAACTCTAGATTTGAGATGCAGCTGAGTGACCCCTCTGGTTGCCTCAGCCTTGATGGCAGAAATTCCTGACACTAGGATTCGTGATGATGAACGTGCTAGCCCAAGTGCGTTGATGCAACGTTCCGAAATGTATGACAATTCAGATCCACTGTCGAATAGTAGCCGGCAGCTTGTATATATCCCATTTGCGTTTTGGACATATACCAATGCAGTCGGCAGCGTGCTTTGGCGACGCCCATAATTGTTTGGAATTGCTACAGAGCCTTGCGCGTCTGCAGCCGATTGTGAGCCGTATGCTCGGGCGATGTGACTCACTGTCACCGATGTAGTGTGAGGAGCATCCTGATTATGCTGGTCCTCCCTTCCTGTTGACACGGTCTGTGCCGTATCCTGCGAACTGATCGTGGTTGCTGCAAAGCCTTGCGCATTTGCAGCCGGTTGTACATGCAATAAGGTATGATGCCGAGCGTGGCATATCCTACAGTTGAATTTGGATTCACACTGCCTGGTAAAGTGTCCAGGCTTCAAACAGTTGAAACATACCGATTTCTCTTTTGCCGTTGCTCTTCGTTGTTCACAACTTAGCGCCAGAAAATCCGCAGATCCAATCAGATCGGGTCCGTTCATGTTGCCCTTGACGCCATTGCTTCTCTCGACAGCCATCATAATATGCATAGGTTTTCTCGCCTTTTCAACTTGCTTGATCTTGCCATCCCCGATGCTTTGTCGTTGACTGAGTTCAAACTCCTCACAGCGTGTATCCAGGAACTTGAACAAATCCTTGGTTGTTGGTGAGTTTAAATCGCGGCTGTCCTCGATCCATTTGCGACGTGTTTCTGCATCCATTTTTTGCAAAATTAGAAAAATGATCCAGCAATCACGTGTGTTTTCTCCAATTGCGTCCAATGCACGAACTATTTCGTTTGCTCCATCAGTCACTTTCCTTAGCACTGATACATCAATTTTTGTTGTTTCTGGTAGCTTTGTGAACTGTTCCAATAATGAAAACACAATATGGCGTGGTCTGTCGTACCTCTCGTTTAAACGCGACACTGCTGTTTCATATGCGCTGTCAGTAATTGGCAAATGTGCAATTAGATTCGCTGCTTCATCGGCCAATAGTGATTTCAAATAGTGAAACTTCTGTGTATCTGATAGTTGTCGCTTCTTATGGATAGTGCTTTTATAGATATCCCAAAATGCCGGCCATTCCTTGTAGTCTCCCGAAAAACGTTTGATTTGAATTTTCGGTAGTTCATTATGCGTTGCTACCGCGTTCATTGCGTCATCTTGTGAAATAGGTGTACTTGCTGCTTCAGAAACAGCCATTCGTTCTAGCATCTGTTGTTGTTGTTGTAGTAACCGGAAAAGTGCATCTCCATTACCCGGCATTGACTCATTGCTTTGAGTGCTTGTTTGTGGCTCCAGTGAGCGCTTTCCTGAGACAAGTAACTCCCTTGCCCTCAGGTACCTTCCTTCGTACTCCTCGTAGTCGTCGGCTGGATCTACGTACCCATCGACCGCATCGTGAAGCGATATCTTGTCGCCAATCTTCTCGAATTCGCTCCATGCCAAATCCAGTCGATCCAACAAGACATCGATTCCATCCTTCGTTTGTGTTGCAGGTAAACGCTCAGCTAAGGACACGATCCTCGTGATCGTACCCTTCAGTCTGCGGCGGCCTACAACCAGCAACTTGTATTCCTCCATTTAAGGCAATACTCCGTGTAGTGGTGAATTATTTCTCCAGTCAATCCGGCTCGAAGGACCAAAAGCTTTACTATGGTCAGAAATGAGACTGCTTCTCAGTGGACTGTATATGAATTTTGTGGTGTTTATTGATTGACGGTTAAGAAATAACTGAATAAAGTAAATGCGACGCAGCGCAATGATGCCTTAGGTATACATACATAGATTTACATGTGTGAGAAAGGGAAATTATTAAGTATATAAGAAAATGGCGGCGCGTCGATCAGCGTTGCCATGGTTATATGTATATAGAACTTCTTACAATATGATTAAGGGGAATTAAGATTCATGTTGCCTAAATCTCAGCAACATGAATAGATACAAAGTTGCCCAAATGCATTCCGTTCCTCAACAGACCTGCATACGATATATTCCAAGATTGAAATTATCTTGTTTGTCTTTCGTAGGTCCTTTTGTCACCACAATCGGCCAGGTGATAAGTGGTGCAGGTTCATTTGGCCAGCATATTTGAATGGGCAGTAGACTTAGGTCCACTTCATCTCCGGTTAGCACTACCTCTTGACATGGAGCTTTGCTCACGACTTTACTTCGCATCGATAACACGACTTTTAGCAGAGGAAACATCTTCATAGCATCTTTAAAGTTTTTTGGCGGCTCAGGTGATTGCAAAAATGCTAAAAGTTTACCAAGATCTCTTAGCTCACCAGGATTTATGTTCAGTCCCAAGGCAATTCTTTCAATAGTACCGAATAAATTCACTAAAACTGGAATCGAATTTTTGCCGTTTTCTGTGACAACATTTTCAAAGATGATAGCTGGCCCTTTGTTTGACAAAACCCTACGGTGAATTTCTGTCATTTCAAGAACTATTGAAACTTCCTCCTTAATCCTAATCAGATCTTTTTTTTCTTCTAAGGCTTTGATGAAGTCACGTAAGTTGTTGTACATATTCCAGTTTTTAAAATTTTAAGTTTACATTTAGTTTTCAAGCACTTTATTGAAATTTGACCTATGCACTACTTTCCTGCCTAGCGAGCTTTCAGTTAATTTGAGATCAAATCTTCATATTGCTTACTAAGTTTGTATTTCCTTCCTCTATTGGAAAAATCTACAATCTTGATAAACCCCATTTCCACCCACTTTTTACAAAGTTGCGCACTGGTACGAGGCTTAAAATTAAATAGTTCGCCAACCTGACTAGCTGTAATAGCGGAAAACTCCTGGAAGAGCTCAAGAGCCCTACGCTGTTTAGGATCAAGCTTACGTATAAGATCAGTCTGATCAGCGTGGTATTCTTCTTTATTTATACGTTGTAAAACGTTCTCAAATGAATTTGCCATACCTTCTACGAAATACTCCACCCACTTAGTAATATCTGCTTCAGCTCGTCCCATGTAATAGTTGTGCGATGGACCTATACTGATTGCTTCATAATACGCTCCTAGATTCTTAGCATAATATTCTTCCAATGAATAAAGTCCTTTTAGGTCATACCCACCAAGGTGTAAAATTAATGTAGTCAACAATCTTGCAGTACGACCATTACCGTCATAGTAATGGTGAATTGTTACAAATTGATAATGCGCAATACCTGCAATAATTGGGCAAGGCACTTGCTCACTGTTACGAATCCAATCAATCATACTGCTCATGAGCTTTGGTACATCCTTTGCTTCAGGTGGCATATAAATTATTGCACGTGTAAGACTATCGCGGATAACATTTTGACCATCACGATAAGGTGTTGATTTTATTTTAGATTTTCCACTTGCCATTACTAGAGCATGCAGTGTTTGAATAGCTTTCTCAGTAATAGGCACTTCCCTTGCTGCCCATTGTTCAACTTGAGTTAAAGCTGCATAATATCCTTTAACCTCATTTTCATCTCTCCTATATTTTGGAAAGTGGCTTTTACCACTTAAAACCTCTTCAATCTGTTTAGGTTCAAGTCGATTTCCTTCAATCATAGTAGAATAGTGTGTGGTATAAAGCCGTGCAGTTTCACGAAGGGACGAGAGCATCGATACAGTGAGTGGCAAATGTAACACTTTTTCTTTTGCTGCTTCAATCCTCATAAGGCAATTAGCAATTTTAGAAGTAATCGTATAATTTGGCATCGGCATAATATCTGCATTACATTACTTCTATATTATGCTGATAAAATGCAGATAATACAACATTTACACGACGCCGACCATAAACAGCAATAAATTCGGCTGATTGAGAAAGAAGTTTGTCTTGTAGAATAGCTATTTCTTTTTCTCTGCCAATTATTGGTTCACTCATATGTTTATTCCGCGGAGTTTGTTGAAATTATACACAGCGGAATAAAATTATCAACTTTGTTTTACCGCCGTATTTACAGCGTGGCGGTAAAAGATAGAGCATCTCACAATTGGCTATTCTGGAGGTAGTTTGGTCACCTACATTATCAAGTCTTCTGATGAACTTTGTGACAATATACCTAATCATTGTACGTAAAGTTTGTATTCGAGGCAAAACTGACTATAAAATACACTTGATATAAATGTTTTTATATATTAACATTAGATGCTTCTTTTAATATATAGATAAATGTGTACTAAAAGTTTTATATTGTAGGTTCTTTAATAAGTATATGTCTAGAATATCGTTTTTATTGATTCTTATACTGGCAGTAGCAAGTTTACCAGTAATAAACAATTGGCTTTCACACCGCGGTCAAACCCTAACCGATGACCAAATAAGTACGAGATTAGATGATTATATCAGTAGAAATTTTGATAAGATCGTAAAAACTCTCAAAGAGGAGTCGATTAAAAGTAGTTACGCTGCTCGAGATAATGTAACCAAAAGTAAAATTTCACAATACAAGGATGAAATATTTGACCTTACTTATCCTTACTCCGGAAATGAAAATAGTAGTGTTATAGTTGCAGGCTTCCTTGACTATTCTTGTGGATATTGCAAAGCTATGAAGAATGATATAAAGCAGTTAATTAACGACGGTAAAATTAAGTATATCTTTAGAGATGCTCCAATACTTAGTAACGCTTCTTTAAAGGCAGCAAAAAGTGCTTTAGCTGTCTATTTTCTCGATAAAGAAAAATATTTCGATTTTCACCATGCTGCTTTAAGTCACAAAGGAGAATTTTCAGACGAAAGCATATTGGATATAGTGAAAAACATAGGGATTGATGAGGACGATTTTAATGATTCCATAAAAGATAACGCGGACAAAATTGAGCAAATGATAAACAACAGTAGGCTTCTAGTAAGAGATTTGGGAGTAGGTGGTACACCTTTTTTAATAATTGGAGATAGCCTGTTTGTAGGAGCAACTGATTTGAATGTATTACGCAAAAAAGTAGATGAATTAAGTCACAAGCAAGGCTAGTTACAGTTTGCCATAAAATTTTATTTTTTTTGCTTGACAACTCAAATGAACCTGAGTATAGTAACTGTGGGTGTGACAGCAGTTTAACTCAGTAGTCTCATCCACTTTCCATAGCGTCATTTACTATGTGAAACGCTTTCAAATTACAACATTTTCTTCAACCAAACTATTTTACTTTCACAGGAGGGTATATGTCATTCACAGAAATTAGATTTCCAGAAAATATATCTTATGGTTCCGCTGGAGGACCGGAATTTTCCACTGACGTTGTAACAACTCATAACGGTTGTGAACAGCGCAACATCAATTGGTCTCATGCACGCACTAGATACAACATAGCTTACGGGGTCAGATCAAACGAGCAGCTACTAGAACTAATAACATTTTTTCATGCACGAAAAGGTAAAGCAATAGGGTTTCGTTTTAAGGATTGGTCGGATTTTATAGCCATTAATCAAGAGATTGGTATAGGAGATAACAAAAAAACGACTTTTCAGCTAATCAAAACTTATGTAAGTGGGGAAGATAAGCATATACGTATGATCAAAAAGCCAGTACATGGGACAGTAAAGATTTATTTAAATGGTAAAGAAGAGAGTGAATATTCAGTAAATTATTCAACGGGAGAAATAACATTCATGAAACCGCCAGTAAAAGATGTGATAATCACTGCGAGCTTTGAATTTGATGTGCCCGTACGCTTTGATACAGATTACTTAAACGCTTCGATTGATGACTATGGAAGCAATAGCTGGAATAACATTCCACTAATAGAGGTAAAATTTTAGTTATAAGCGAGCATAGATCTACATCATAGTAGGGCTACCATAAATTGAAAAAATTAAGCACCACTGAGGCTCTATACCTAAATGAGCCTCAGTATATGCAATTATTTTAAACTTTATCACCAGCTATATACTACAATGTTGCTGAGCTTTGCTAACATTTACACTTGAAGCTTGGGGAGATTCTAGCTTAGTGCTTTCTCCTTCCTGCAAAATAGAAAGCTTCAACAATTCCTTTAGAGTTGATTTTGCAAGTGTTGTATCATCTTTGTTTAAGATGTAGTCTAGCATGTTGTTTTTCTGTAAACGATTAACAAAGTATCTATCTTCCTCATTAAGAACCTCTATCTTGTTAATACAAGATAATACTAAATCCGAATTCTTTGTTGCTAAAATTCCATTCAAAAAGATATCTAATTTTGTTTTGTCTTCAGTCAAGTCTCTAGCTAACCTATTTCTGATGTTATCATTATCAAGCACAGTGTACTCGAGGTACGAGCAAGGCTCAATAAGTATAAAGTCCTCTAAAGGCACTAGTTCTGGATAGGTGCCAGCGTAATCAAGTATGCCACACTCAGTAATACACCCTCCTTTTCTTATAACACAGCAATTGAGACGACCATGATACATTGATAACAAAGAAAAAAGACGTATTATACTTGTACCTCTATCTTTCATTTCCTCGAAAAGCTTCCTATCATTTATTAATTTGTGCAAAATGTAATCCATAGCAGGACCTGGTTTGCGGAAATGAAACATATTATTCTCTTCAAAAATGGCCTCAGCTAATTCGATAGATTCTTTATCCTCATCTACAAAAGCTTTTTCATTTCTATTTAACTGTATGATCTCAGCTTTGCTATCTCTGCGTAGACCAGTTCTCCTTATTAACATCTCAAATATTTTTGTATTCATATATATCCTATATTAATTAAAGTAAATATTAATAATGTTTACTTTTTAAATAAAAATAAATGAAAATTTTAATAAAAATTAAATTTTTTTTAATAGAATAAAAATCTTTTATATTTGCTTGAGTACCAAAAGGGCTTTATTGGTGTAATGCGTTTTCTATTGCGCCTGGCCGCAGCGCGTAATGCAACCGGATTCAAGTGTCAGCTACTTTTATAGCACCACTTCTGCTTCAATAACTGTAAATACTAAGCGATCTGTCTTAAAATCTCCTCTTGTTGCTGAGCATGGACACTAGCATAACCACATGCAGGAGATGCAGCAGCAGGTCTTGCGATACACTTAGGTCTTTTTGCTTGAATATTGAGATTGGATAACACTTCCTCTATCAATGGATTGACAAAAAACCATCCTCCCATATTTTTTGGTTCTTCTTGACACCATATAATTTCAGCGTTTTTGTACTTTTCAAGTTCATTACTTAGTTTATCTGCAGGAAACGGATAGAATTGTTCTAAACGTATCACTGCTATATCGTTTATTTTTTGTGTTTCAAGCATTTCAATTATATCGTAATAAACTTTACCGCTGCATATTACAACTTTTCGTACTTTATCACTTGAAACTAAACCTTTTCTACATTCTGGAATCACCGTGAGGAATTTTCCTTCAAAATCGGATAGGTTAGAAACTGCTCTTTTATGACGCAGTAGCGATTTAGGTGTAAACACTACCAAAGGCTTACGAAAGTCTCTATGCATTTGTCTGCGTAAGACATGGAAGTAATTCGCCGGAGTGGAACAATTAACTACCTGCATATTATCCTCTGCGCAGAGTTGCAAAAATCTCTCTATACGTGCGGAGCTATGCTCAGGTCCCTGTCCTTCATAACCATGAGGCAGCAATAAAACTAGACCGCTTGATCGCAACCACTTTGTTTCTGCAGATGCGATAAACTGGTCGATCATAATTTGTGCACCATTTGCAAAATCACCAAATTGTCCTTCCCAGAGCACCAGTGAATACGGGGAATCAAGGCTATATCCATATTCAAAGCCCATTACAGCATACTCAGATAGTGCGCTATCTATGACCTCAAAGTGAGCTTGCTTTTCATTTATATTGTTTAGCGGAATAAACGCTTCTTCTGTTACCTGATCAACAAGCCTTGAATGACGGTGCGAGAAAGTCCCACGACCAGAGTCTTGTCCTGATAAACGCACTCCTATTCCTTCTGTAAGCAGTGATGCAAACGCAAGACTTTCGGCAGTTGCCCAGTCTATATTACTACCGGAATTTATACTGTCTATTCTGCCATCGAGTATTTTTCTAACCTTATTGTTAATGTTAAAGTTACTTGGGATATTGCTATTTATATGCACACCTAATTTTTTCAGCTCATCTGGCGGAACACCAGAATCCGTGTAGTATTCGCTCAAATCGTTCAACTTTGCTCTTCTTAATTTTGACCACACTCCACCGAACCAGTCAGCTTTTTTTGGAGTGTAAGCCGCTGATTCAGCAAGACTTTTATCTAATTTTGCCCTGAATTCACTGCGCAATTTATTTACTTCATCGTCATCTAATACTTTCTCTGCAGTCAATTTTTCTTCATACAATGTTCCAGGAGTTTTATGCTTTGATATCGCCTTATACATAAGTGGCTGAGTGAAATTCGGTTCATCACCTTCATTATGGCCATATTTGCGGTAGCACATTATGTCAATTACTACGTCCTTTTTAAATTTCTGCCTATATTCCATCGCCAAATTCGCAACAAAACTCACAGCTTCAGGGTTATCTCCATTAACGTGAAACACTGGAGCTTCTATTGATTTTGCTATGTCAGTGCAATAAAAAGAGGATCGTGCGCAGCTTGGGCTTGCAGTAAAACCAACTTGGTTATTAATGACAATGTGCACGATGCCATCCACCCTATAGCCTTCAATATTGCTCAAGGTTAAAGTTTCAGCAACCACTCCTTGACCGATGAAAGCCGCATCACCATGAATTGATATGCCAAGCACAGATCTTATATTCTGTTTTGCTCTTATTCTTCCAGCCAAAACCGGATTTACCGCTTCAAGGTGAGATGGATTAGGGCATAAACTTAAATGTATTTTTTTGCCACCTGAAAGTGCTCGATCAGAAGAGTAACCAAGGTGATATTTAACATCACCAGACACCTCAAGACCACTTGGGTATGCAAGATTGCCTTGAAATTCAGACAGCATTGCTGCATATTCTTTGCCCATAACTTTGGTTAGAACATTGAGTCGTCCGCGATGAGCCATGCCAAGGACTATTTCTTCAATACCAAAAACCGTAGAATCACTAATGATTTTTTCAATTGCAACGATAGCTGATTCTCCACCTTCTATAGAAAAACGCTTATATCCAGGAAATTTCATATGGAGAAATTGCTCGAACATCTCAGATTCGATCAAGTGCCTCAGTATTTCCTTTTTATCTTGTGAACTCAGCGTATAGGTTTGATTTTCGATCTTTTCCTGCAGCCACATCCTCTCCTCATAAGAGGAGATATGCATAAATTCAAAACCGATGTTCTTGCAGTAAATATCTCTATAGATTCCAGCGTCACTTGCCGGATATAGATTCGAATATTTCTGATAATCTACTTCCTTATTCACATTGGGTGATAACGGATTAAGATCCGCAAAAAAATGACCGTAAGATCTGAAAAAATTTGCTACTGAATCATCCACCTTAGTTACATGTTGTGCACCGCAGGTCTCCGCTTTATTAACTTCTAAATTACTTGAAAAAATTCTGTTCCAATCTTCCCCGATTGATTTATCGCCCTGCAGATAACGGCTATACATCTCTTCTACAAATTCTGCATTATCACCATAAAGGCAGCTTAAACTCGACATAATCACTATAAAAAGTATCAAATACTTATAAGTATAACTTAAGTTTTTTAAAAAAGAACTTTTTTAGTTTCTATACGTCATACCGCCGCGGTATCTCTTAACATAGATCCCGCTAACACGTAGCGGGATGACGATTGTCAGGGTGTCATTCCAGCGCGTGACGCTGGAATCCAGTTTTTATTTGCAGCCTACTTGACTCGAAGCTAAGTTTTCTGGATCCAAATAGTCAAGGCACTGGGATGACAAAAAAAGGAGCACTGGAATGACAAAGCTATAGGTTGCAAGCGAGACGTCATACCGCCGCGGCGCTAACAAGAGATCCCGCTAACACGTAGCGGGATGACGGTTGTCGTTTAGCTATAAACATTAAGAAATTTACTAAGCGAAAAAAAAGGCAAAAGAAGCCCCGTGGTTGGCTAATTACTTACATTATACTTTCAAGTATGGCGTTTTTTTATTCTAAACGCTTAATAACCGCGATTTAGCTGCTTTTTAATGCAACTAACCTTTAGTCATAAATGTTTAAGAAATTTACTAAACAGAAAAAAAGGCAAAAGAAACCCTAGGGTAGCTAGTTATTCACTATCCATTTTTAAGTTGGCGTTTTTTTATGTTTTAAACGCTTTATAAGCGCGTTTCAGCTTATGTAGGTAGAAGTTTTATAAAGACATAAGGTGCACATAGTGCAAAAAATTAAACATGAGACGCCAGATACGTGAGTTTTTTTGTCATTTAATCTGTACAGAGAAGATAAATAAATAGCTTCACTTTCATGATAAGGGGGCTGACGGAGTTTGTCAAGGAAGTTTTTTCGTTTAATCCGTTTCTATGAGCTACTTGGATGACGAGGTTACATATTTATGGCAACCTCATTACCTACGCTCAAAAAGTTTTTCAATATCACTGAGTTTCATTTCTATATAAGTTGGTCTTCCGTGGTTGCATTGCCCGGAATATGGTGTTTTTTCCATTTGTCTCAGCAGCTCATTCATTTCATCTAACCTCATTTTTCTACCCGCTCTAATTGATCCATGACAAGCGATAGTGGCCAATATTTTGTTCACTTTATCTTCTACTGGCAATGTATCTTCTATTTCCGTTAATCTATCAATTATGTTAATTAGCATCTCTTTCACATCTATTGCTCCCAAAATTGCAGGGATTTCTTTTACTATCACTTTATTCTCTGATTTGATTTCAATATCAAAACCCATTTCAAATAACTTATCTTTATAGATTTCAATCATCTCCATTCCGGCTTGATTTTTGATTTCAACCGTTTCAGGAAGAAGTAGTTTTTGTCTTTTTATACTTGATTTTTGTTTTAGGCATTCATATACTAATCTCTCGTGGGCTGCATGCTGATCGACTATAATCAATTTGTCTCTTACCTCTGCAATAATATAAGTATTATAGACCTGACAGCGTGCAAACCCGAGCGGGTGGCTCTCTATCAAATCAACTTGCTCTAACACCTTTTTTTCTAGAACCATAGCCTCCGCTTGTGCTGGGAATTTCTGTATGCCGGTATAATCAAACGATTTTGACTGTTCTGATAAGCCTTTTGCTTTTTCATTTGGAGAAGCAAATTCTTTTATTAGTTGATTTTCAAAAGGACTTGGCCTTCTTTCATTTTGAACATCAGGTTTATCAAAAGGATCTGGCAATGTTGAATCCATTTTCTGGTCATGCGCTGGAAAGGTGCCTATCCTTCTTGACAATGCTTTAATTAATCCTCTTGTCATTATCTCATATATGAGCTTCTTATTCTGAAACCTTACTTCTGACTTATTTGGATGCACATTTACATCTACTTGATCATAAGGTATCTCTAAATGTAACGCTGCGAAAGGATACCTATCGCTTGGAATAAAATCATGATATGCATACCTAACTGCGCCAATAAGTAGATTATCTTTGATTGGCCTTCCATTAACAAACGTATAGATCTGAGTGGACTTACCACGATTGACGGTCGGCTTACAGATGTGTCCCGTAAGTTTAATGCCGTCTTCTTCTTCATTAATCTCCAGAGAACTGCCCTGAAATTCTTCTTCTACTTCACACAATCTATGAAATAACGAAGTCTGCTTAGCGTATTTTAAGAGCTTTTTATTACCTGAAGTGAGAGTAAACCCTATATGATAGTTAATCATTGCTAGGTTGTTTACAATATCAACAATGCTTTGAGTTTCTGCTCTTTCGGTTTTTAGAAATTTTAGTCTATTTGGAGTGGCAAAAAATAAATCTCGTACTTCAATATGTGTCCCTTGCGATAAAGAGTAAGGAGTTTGCTCCCCTATTTTCTCTCCACCCTCATAACTTATAGACCATGCTTCACTTGCTTCTCTTGCCTTAGACGATAATTTTATCCTACTTACTGCTGCAATTGAAGGCAGAGCTTCTCCTCTAAAGCCAAGATGCTTGATTTCTATCAACTCACTATCGCTCAATTTTGAAGTAGCATGGCGCATAAACGCAAGTTCTAAATCGTTTTTTTCTACTCCGTTACCATCATCTGTCACAATAATAAGGTTACGCCCACCACTTTCTATTTTAATCTCTATTTCTAAACTTCCAGCATCTATTGCATTTTCCACTAATTCCTTTACTACACTTGCTGGCCTTTCTATCACCTCCCCCGCTGCTATACGGTTTATGGTTTTTGTGTCTAAAAGAATTATTGCCATAGATTTATTATGAAACTGGTTTTTCTTTTACTTCTTTGGTCTGTTTCTCTCTCCACTTTTTTAACCTACCTGCAATTTCACTGTTGGAAATTGACAATATAGATACGGCAGTAATGGCAGCATTATATGCTCCATTTTCTCCTATAGACATGGTTGCAACTGGAACACCCTTTGGCATTTGAACTATAGAGAGTAGGCTGTCCAGCCCATTTAATTGTTTACTATGCACAGGAACGCCGATAACTGGTAAACAAGTTAGTGACGCAACCATACCAGGTAAATGAGCTGCACCTCCTGCACCAGCTATAATAACCTTAAAACCTTCTTCTTGTGCAGATTTAGCAAAATTGAAGAGCCTTTCTGGTGTTCTATGTGCAGATATTATGAATATATCATGTGAAACTTCTAATGCTTTTAACATATCAACAGTATGGACCATAGTGGTGTAATCTGACTCACTTCCCATAATAACAGCAACATCTTTTTTTATTTTTGTCATATTCAACACAATTTTACTTACTAACTAAATAATGTTCCAGCTAAAAAGCAACAAATATTTAAATTATATTATAAATATAATATATAGAATTCTCGTTAAAATAGAAATTTTAAAAATTTAAATAAATATTTATATTAAGATATAGAGATATAAACTTCTTATGTAAGATAAATTTATAAAATAATTATTTTTGTATTTCAAGCTTTGTAATCTTAGCTTGTTCTTTCTATAAATGGTTTTTTCAGATAGACTGATGGTAAAATGGTAATTTAAAATTACTAGAAATTTGATAAAAATATTAATATATAATCAACTTAAAGTTTTAAATATTGATATCATATAATTATTGACAAGTTACATGATATTAATATCTTGGTATATTAAATATTATGTTATAATATTTAATAAAGTTAATTGATATGTGAGTGTAAGAATTATGGAAATAATATCGTTAAATAACTTAGACAGTGCAGGAATAAAAACAAAGTTGCTTTATATAATAAATAAAATTGTAGAAAAAAATGCTTGGACTCAGGCTTTTGCAGCTGAGAAACTTGGTATTGATCAGCCAAAGGTATCGCAAATTAAAAATGGTAAAATAGATGGTTTTTCTTTAGAGCGATTGTTAGGATTTCTAAAAAAACTTGATCATGAGATAACAATCACGATGACAGAAAGCCAAGAAATAAAATCTGAGGCAGAAAAAGTAAAACATGAAGTTGAATCGCAATAGATACAAAGTTGACAACTTGTTTTTTGTGATATAGTATAAAACTTATTAAGGTAGTATCTTAGGGCTGAGTCTATTGTAGAAAAGTGTATAGAACGGGTAAGTAACCGTTTCAAATTGGTTCTGTTGGCAAGTCAAAGAACACATGATTTAAATACAGGGGCAAGTAATCCAATTCAAGCAGCTAAGTTTAAAGGTCATAAAAATACCATAGTTTCCTTACATGAAATAGCAGGAAAACAGGTGGATACTCATGAGCTGTTTAGCCTTTTGGTAGGTAGATGCAAGGAATACATGAAAGGAAATATGAATAATGTTTACAGCAGTAATACAAGTAAGCTAGCGAATTTATTAAATTTTTCTGATAACACAGATCTTGATGCAAGTCAAGAAAGCCAAGATTATGAAGTGGATGGTGAAATAGATGATGAAATAAATGATCAAGATGGCGATGAAGAAGTATCCGTTTAGAAATCTACTGAAGTCACATAGTCTTTAAATGATTTGCATTGCTATCTATACACTGTTGTTCTGTATGAGTGTAATGTTGTGTTGCATAGTGTCTAAGTCAAATGATGTGTACAATAAGGTTTTAGCGTTCAATAATTTCTCAACGCAAGTAGTTGTACTTATAACAGCAATATCAATCATTCTGAATAATTTTTTTTTAATTGATATAGCATTGTTGTATGCTAGCGTTAGCTTTATATCAACTATAGCACTAATGAGATTAATGTTGTTTTGATAATTTATGATAGGATCCATTTTCATATTTTTAGGTATTTGTTTGATAATTATTTCAAATATAGGGGTGATCAGATTTCCTGATTTCTATACTAGGTTACATGCAGCAGGTATTACAGATTCTAGCGGTGCAACGTTATTGTTAATTGGTTTTGCTTTGCAGAATGGATTTTCAATCAATACTGTTAAAATAGTATTATTAATTTTTATAATATGGGTAGCTAACTCAACTAATAGCTATATTTTAGCACGCACTCATTATAAAGTTAAGAAAAAAACTGTTAAAGAAGGCTAAGGTGTTAGAAATATTAAATGTAGTGTTACTTTTGTTGTTACTAACAGTGACGGTTTTTATAGTCTTCTCGCAACATTTAGTCGTAAGTGCTGTTCTAATGTGTGTATTTAGTTCACTTATTGCGCTTATATACTTAATTATGAATGCACCTGATGTTGCAATTACTGAAGCTTCTGTTGGTGCGGGGCTCAGTACAGTTTTTACGTTTGCAGCACTCTCCTTGATAAAGAATCATAAAGTAAATCTATCTCATAACCCTATAACGCTTTTTTTTATGTTATTTCTGGCTGTATGTTTGTCATATTTTATGATTCAATTGCCAGATTTTGGCAGCCACAATGCTCCGATCCACTTGCATGTTGCTCCTTATTATGTGGAAAATACCGAAAAAGCTACCGGTATTCCTAATATAGTGACAGCTATTTTGGCAAGCTTTCGTGGTTATGACACGTTTGGAGAAACTATAGTAGTTTTTACTGCTGCGCTTTGTATAACGTTGATATTAAAAGAAGAAAAAGAAAATGATTAAAGATCCGATATTAAATGCAGTAACATTTTTGATGATACCTTTTATCATTTTATTTGGTTTATACATACAATTTCACGGTGATTACACTCCGGGTGGAGGTTTTCAAGCAGGAATAATTATTGCCTCCGGGATAATATTATACTCAATGCTATTTGGTGTATCTACAACTCTAAAAGCAATACCTTATTCTGTGATTAGATTGACTAACGTGTTAGGTATTTTAATTTATGGAGGAACGGGCGTTGCAACAACTTTACTTGGCCAAAATTTTTTATCTTATGATATCTTGTTAACCAATAATAGAACCGGTCAAAAATTAGGTATTTTTTTGGTGGAATTAGGTGTAGCATTTACTGTCTGCTCCTCTATGTTAATTATATATATAAATTTTGCTCGTAGGAAAAAACAATGACTTTATATAATTATACGATTATTATTGTATTAATGGTGCTAGGTTTATATATTATTATAAACGATAAAAATTTAATCAAGAAAATGATAGGGGTAAGCGTTTTCCAAGCATCTGTTTTGTTATTTTACATATCTCTAGGATATATAAAAAGTTCCTTGCCTCCTATATTGGTTTCAAATTTTTATTCATATAGCAATCCTATACCCCATGTTTTAATGCTTACTGCTATAGTGGTTGGAATTGCAACATTTTCAGTTGGATTATCCATAGCAGTAAAAATGGAAGAAAAGTATGGAACAATCGATTAAGACAAGTGTACATAAATTAACAGTATCTTAAACTATATGAAGTAACAAATAGCCACAAGTTAAAAGTAAAATTATAGACTTGCTCGTTGTAAGTTTGTTTGTTAATAAGAAATAAAATTATAAACTATAAAGGTAATGATGTCAACTATTAATGATGCAGAAGATAAGAAAAAAATTATCAAAGATCTGGTAACTAAGAGTATAAAAAAGGGTGGTTTTATCACCTTTGATGATATAAATGATAAATTATCAGATGAAAATTTTTCGTCTGACTTTATAGATGATGCTATATCTTTATTGCAGGATTCCGGAATTAATGTGCTTGAAAGTAGCGAAGATGAAGAAGATATTCCTTCCAACAGTGATGATAGTAAACTTGATGATGATGACACATCGCCAAATGTTACTGCAACTTTAGTACAAAATGATGATCCAGTGAGGATTTATTTACAAGACATGAGCTCCGTAAAGCTTTTATCAAGGGCAGATGAAATCGAGATAGCAAAAAAAATTGAATCTGAAAAGCATAACATGTTACGTGCAATAATTGAAACATCAGTAACATTAAAGGTGATAAAAGTATGGCGTGATGATTTAAGTAATGGAGCTCTCTTACTGAGAGAAATTATAGATCTGGATGCAATTTATAACTCTGATTTTAATGTGGTACCCAAAGAAGAAAGTGAAGAGAGTGAAGAAAGTGCTGAAGATGTTGAGGATTCTGAGGATGTTTCTGAAGATGCTGAGTACTGTAGTGATGATGAGAAAGATAGTAAAAAAAGTGATGATGAGAAAGACGGTAATAATGAAGATATAAGTTCAGTCAATTTAAATGTTTCTATTCTTGAAATGGAAAGTGACTTATTGCCAAAGGTCATAGTTGCATTGGATGAGATAATTACTTTAACAAATGAAGCGTTGATATTAAGAAAAAATTCTAAAAATTTCTCTAATGAGCTAGAAAATTTGTATAATCAAATATGGTCTATAGCATTACAAATTAAGTTAAGTGATGCTGCTGTTGCCAGAATTACACAAGAACTTTATAAGATAAATAGATCCATTACGCTTGAAGAGGCTAATCTTATTGCTGAGGCTAGAAAATACGATATCGATAGAGAAAGTTTCTATAAAGTTTATGATGACGTGCTTTTAAAGCACGAATTGAAAAAGATAAGTCTTTTAAAGATCAATGAAAATCAGTCCTCTTTTACAGGTGAATTAAAAAACAAATTTTTAAGGTTTATAGACGAACGGTACCTTGAACGGTATTAAGCAGCATATACAGGAAGATAACGTACAAGAATTTAAGGAGCTAATCAAGAGAATACAAAAACACGAACGAGAAGTCTCTGAAGCAAAGCAAGAAATGATTAAGGCTAACTTAAGGCTAGTAGTTTCCATTGCTAAGAAGTATTCAAAAAGAGGCCTTGATCTGCTTGATTTGATACAAGAAGGCAATATTGGTCTTATGAAGGCCGTGGATAAGTTTGATTACAAACGTGGATATAAATTTTCAACTTATGGCACTTGGTGGGTAAGACAATCAATCACTAGAGCAATACCTGAGCAGTCTAAAGTAGTTAGAATACCAGTTCATATGGTGGAAATTATCAGTAAAATCAACAGAGCATTAAGAAAGATGACTCATGAGATGGGAAGAGAGCCGACGTTAGAGGAATTGAGTGTAGAACTGACAATGCCACTAGAAAGAATACGCAAAGTTATGAAAATAGCAAGGGATCCAGTAAGTCTTGAAGCTCCAACAGGAAAAGATGATAGTAGTACCTTTGGTGATTGTATAGAAGACAAGCGAGTCTCCAGGCCAGAGGATGCTGCAATACTTGCTGACTTGCGTGGCATTACAACCAATGTTCTTGCAACTTTAACACCAAAGGAAGAAAGAATTTTAAGAATGCGTTTTGGCCTTGGTAAAGATGGGAAGGAACATACCTTAGAAGAAGTAGGAAAAATTTTTAATGTAACACGTGAGAGAATTAGGCAAATAGAGGCAAAAGCACTGCGCAAGTTGAAACATCCAAGCCGTGCTAGAAAACTTAGAGGGTTCTTTTAAGTATACGTGTCAAGTTAAGAAGAAGCTGATTTTGCCCGGAAAAAGTGGAGAGCAAGTTAGGCCAAAGTTGTATAATTTCACCGCTATTTTTCTTTTTCTATGAATCTAATGAAACAACATGCTAATCTACAGTAAATATTATGACAAACAAAAATGACAATTCTAATTCAAAGTATAGAAATTTTTATGTTCTGGGTGATAGCTTATCCGATAATGGCGCAATCATTGGAATTTTAAATAATTTATCCTTTGCAAAAAGCGTAAAATTTGATGATCCTTTTTATCAAGGAAGATCTTTTAGCAATAGCCCTACTGCTGTTGAATATATAGCAAAATATTTAGATTTAGATGAATTTAAACCTGGGTGGAGTTATTCATTTTTTGGGAGATGCCACGAACAGCAAGGTCAGAATTACGCAGTTTCATATGCAACAGCATCTGAAATTTTTGACCCTATTTTTTCTTATTTCTTCAATAAATTTCGTTTAGCTAACCAGCTAGATGCGGTAATTAAACATCATCCAGATATAGGTAAAGAAGATTTATTTTGCATCATAATCGGCGGAAATGATGTTATGGTTGCCACTGCTTATGACGATACTAAAGCGGAAGAAGTGTTGGAACAAGCAGTGAGTGAAATATGTAATGCACTTAAGGTTCTAAATGAACATGGTGTTAAGCATGTAGTTGTTGCAAATGCACCTGAAGTTGGCTCAATACCAGCTTTTAATAGAGATGAAGAAGCAAGGGAACTAGCTACAAAGCTCACGGAGAGTTTCAATGCAAAACTGGCTAAAGGCTTAGATTATATGAAGAAAAGTACAAATCTTGAAATAAAAGCATTTGATCTTAACTCTAAAATGAGAAGTATGTTTAGCGAATACAAGAGCAAAGGTTTAAATTGTCAAGATGCATGCACATCGAACATTGCAGACCAAGTTGGGAGATTTAAAGAAAATATAAAAATACTCTTAAAGTTGATATTTAAAGGGGAACTTGACGTTCACTATAACCCTGGGTGTAGCAAAGAAACACTAAAGGATTATTTCTTTTTTGATTATTTCCATCCAACTGCGGAACTTCATCATGAAGTTGGTAATGAAGTGTATGAGTTGATTTGACACAGTTTTTTGAACATATCCTTTTAAATAGTAACCAGACTGCATTCTGTGATTTTTAGCAAAACACGATCTTTCATTTGAGCTTTCTTCAATTTAAAATAAATACAGAAAATTGCTGCCTATAGCTAAACTGACTTAGATTTACCGATAATTTGAAAAACCGTCATCCCGCTACTATATAGTTATTGATATATATTTTCTTTTAAGCTCTTGGTTTTGATCGATAAATGTAATCATTTCATCTTCTAAAGTTTTAATTTGATTACGTAAAATTGCAAGAAGTTCCTCTATTTGTTTGATTATAGATGTATCAGTTACCTGTTGGATTTGGGTTTTTTGTATTTTTGCTATTTCTACAAGTTGGTTTCTACGAGATAATTTTTGTTTCAAGCAATCAATATTGCCATTACTAACTGTTAAAGGAGTAACACGCATATCTGTATTATTAATATAACGTGAGATGATACTGCAGTCTATTTTATCAGTTTTTGTAGTAATACCAAGGCTTTTAGCATAGTCTCTCCCACCTTGGTTGAATGACGTACACTTTAAAACCATTGCTTAGTAAAGTATAGGCACATAATTTTTCGTATCCACCAGTTGCCTCAAGACCAATTTTGGTTACATTATGCAAACGTAAAAAGTCCAGCATTTCATCAATGGATTGTACATTGTTTTCAAATATTTTATAATGCTCAAGTGGGTGAATGTGGAGATCTAATTTACTTTTGCTAACATCAATGCCAGCAATAATGTTTGATGAATTCATAATTCCTCCGTAATAATAACATATACTGCATTTTCCAGCCTTATATACGAGCCTAAAAGCTCAATCAGTTGTTCGGAACTTTCAGTATAATAAACCAGAGAAGAGAACCTTGCTGAACAACGATTCTTATAATCAAGGGGCGTGACGGTTCCTCTTCTCTGTGTGTCTTTAATATCACTACTTTGATATTTATAAAGACTTGTTCTTAACATATAAGGGAAGTGTCCTCTAGGTGAGATTGTGGAGCATTCGTTGCAGCATTTGGCTGTTCAATTACGCTAGTTGATTCTTTAGGTATACTATTTCCTTCAAAATTCCCATCTTTTTATTATGTTCTCTTTAGCATTTTGAGAGTGAATTATTCTAGTTTTGATATTTAAACGTTTTGTATCTGCTGTAATGATTTCACTTCCAGTTTGCTATTCTTTACATATTGAATTGCAAGCACTAACGCTTTACTTCCGGAAGCTGTGGTGCTGTAAGCTATATTTTGCAAAATAGCAGTTCTCCTGATATCTTTGCTGTCTGAGACTGACTTTACACCTTTTGAAGTATTAATCACTAGATTTATTTTTCCATCTTTGAGCATATCAACTATGTGGGGTCTGCCTTCTCTCACTTTATTTACAGCTTTTGCAGCAATGCCGTTATTGTTCAGATACAAAGCCGTACCTTTGGTTGCATATATTTCAAAACTCAGTTCTTTCAACATTCGTACAACAGGCAATATATACTCTTTATCATCATCTTTTACTGAAACCAGAGCTGCTCCTTCTGTTGGTAACTTGTATCCTGCAGCCATGTGCACTTTTGCAAGTGCAGCTTCGAAAGATGAGTCGATTCCCATCACTTCTCCTGTTGATTTCATTTCAGGACCAAGTAAAGTATCCACTCCTGCAAAGCGGGTAAATGGAAAAACAGCAGCTTTAACTGCAAAATGATTGAAAGGCTTGTTTTCCTGATTCAATTTTTTACCCAAAATAACCTGAGTGGCAAGCTTTGCAATAGGAATATTGATTACCTTGGAAATAAAAGGAACTGTGCGACTAGCCCTTAAATTCACTTCAAGTATGTATACATCACTAGACCTCTTGCATAACTCGATTTCTGAAGGCAATTTTGTCGTCAAAGCTTGTCTGCGCTCCTCAAATACATTCGAGTATTCTGTGGTGCTCATCTGCACTTTTCCTAAAAATTTCTCATCACAAACAGGTTCTGCAAGAGGTCTATTCTCTTGAACAGCAAACTGAATGTTTATCAGACCTTTCACTTTTAATGCTAATGCTATTCTTTCAGTTTGTAGCTTAATCTCTTTTATTACTTCGTCGCTCAATGTATTTGTCGGTATTGAGCATGTTGAATCGCCAGAGTGGATACCAGCTTCTTCAATGTGCTCCATGACCGCTGCAATGAAAACTTTTTCCCCATCACATACAGCATCAACGTCAACCTCAACTGCATTGACTAAAAATTTATCAAGAAGCAGCGATCCGTGTTCAAAAATTTTGGTTTGATTCAAGACATACTCTTTAAAGCTCTGAGTATCGTGTCTAATCGACATGGATTGACCACCGAGGACATATGATGGCCTGACTACTAGTGGAAACCCCACCTTTTCTGCATTGGTTAACGCTTCTTCTACTGAATAGCAGATAGAACTTCCAGGTTGTTTTAAATTAAGTTGCAAAGCAAGATTCTTAAACCTCATGCGATCTTCTGCAAGGTCAATAGAATCAAACGAAGTTCCCAGAATTTTGAAACCTCTCTCGTTAAGCACTTTGGCTAACTTTAAAGGTGTTTGACCACCTATTTGAACTATTACACCAACCAGTGTGCCATTTTCTTGCTCTTTACTAAGTATTTCAAGCACATCCTCTGCAATCAGTGGGGCAAAATATAAACGATCAGCGGTATCGTAGTCAGTTGAGACAGTTTCTGGATTACAGTTGATCATTATTGTTTCATACCCCATTTCTTTGGCGGCAGAAGCTGCATGTACGCATGCATAATCAAACTCAATACCTTGACCAATGCGATTTGGACCACTTCCTAAAATGACAACCTTTTCTCGGTCAGAAATATTCGCCTCACATTCCGTTTTATTTTCAACATCACCCTCATAGCAGCCATACATATAAGCAGTGCTCGATTCAAATTCAGCTGCACAGGTGTCTACGCGTTTATAAACTTGTTTAATGCCAAATTTTTTTCTTATTTCTTCGATTTGTTTTACTCGATCTCCAGCGTGTAACGCTGGCTGGATCCCAGTGTCACGCACTGGGATGACATTAGAGGGTACTGGAATGACAGAGGTAGGTCTATTACTTAACTTTGCTAATCTTGCATCTGAAAATCCCATTTTTTTCAGCTCTAACATTTCGTACGCAGTTCCAGGAAATCCATTTTCCTTGATTTTTTGTTCAGTTAATATAATTTGCTGTATATTTTGCAGAAACCATAAGTCATATCCTGTAATCGAATTTATTTCTTCTATGCTAATTCCGTGGCGCATTGCGTCAGCAGCAATCAGTAATCTGTTTGGTAGCAATTTTGCTAATTGAGATTTTACGTGATCAATATCAATGTTCTCAGGAAACACTTCATCAAGTCCTGTAAGATCAGTTTCAAGTGAACGAAAAGCTTTCTGCAGTGACTCATTAAAAGTGCGGCCTATAGACATTACTTCTCCCACTGATTTCATGGAGGTTGATAGTTCACAATTCGTTCCTTTAAATTTCTCAAACTCAAATCGAGGAATTTTAGTGACGATATAATCAATCACTGGTTCGAATGCTGCTGGTATTATTGGAGCACAGTCGTTACGTATTTCGTCGAGGGAATAGCCAATAGCAAGTTTAGTTACAACTTTTGCAATAGGATAGCCTGTTGCTTTCGAAGCAAGTGCAGAAGAACGAGAAACCCTTGGATTCATTTCAATTACAACGAGGCTTCCATCTTCTTTAGGATTCACTGCAAACTGAACATTTGCACCACCGGCACTAACATCAATTTCTCTCAGCACTGCTATAGATGCATTTCTCATCTGTTGGTATTCTACGTCACGCAGAGTCAAAGCAGGAGCAACAGTTATGCTATCCCCAGTGTGCACTCCCATCGGATCAACATTTTCTATCGAACAGACTATTATGCAGTTATCTTTACAATCGCGGATAACTTCCATTTCATATTCTTTCCAGCCGATAATTGATTCATCTATCTGAACTTCATTTATTGGCGAAATTTTGAGAGCACTTTCTGCGATATTGAAAAACTCCTCTTTATTATATGCTATGCCACTACCTGCGCCACCAAGAGTGAATGACGAGCGGATAATTGCTGGTAATCCAATGTAATCCAAAGCCTCTTTTATTCGTTCTTGATTTTTTATAATGATACTTTTGGGGTATTTCAGTCCTATTTTATCCATGGACTGGCGGAATAACTCTCTATCCTCTGCTTTTTTTATTGCTTCTCTATTTACCCCTATTAATTCTACGTTGTATTTGTCTAACACTCCATCATCTGCAAGTTTTATTGCACAATTGAGCGCTGTTTGCCCGCCCATTGTTGGCAATATTGCGTCTGGCCTCTCCTTAATTATAATTTTCTCTATGATTTCAGGCAGTACCGGCTCAATATACGTCGCATCAGAAAACTCAGGATCTGTCATTATAGTTGCGGGGTTGGAGTTAACCAAAATGACTTTATAACCTTCACTTTTTAATACTTTACAGCTTTGCGTTCCGGAATAATCAAACTCGCATGCCTGACCTATAACTATTGGGCCTGCTCCTATTACTAATATAGATTCTATATCTGTGCGTTTCGGCATAATTACAATAACGGTCTCTATTCAAGTAATGTTACCAATCTTTCCTGTATATGTGAATTTTTATTAAACCTATTAGCTAATTACTTTTAGGCTTGACGCATAACTGTACGAACATTGCAATTTGCGTGGCAGATTCCAGTGCTTGACACACAGCTGTACAAACATTCATTTTTGAAGGTAAATTGCACAGCAAATGATGTCATTCAAGTAGCTGACACTGGTTCCTTTATGACGGCAGTGCCCAGAGGTGTCATCCCAGTCTGGGATGGCTTTGTTGCATCGCTACTTATGAAAGGCTAACTATAATTAGGATTATAAGCAACTTATTGAAAATCTTGTTTTTTTTGCAATCAATCTGATCAAATTTAAGAATAGTAACTTGTTATTTATATTAATAAATTTAATTCTATTGAAAATAGCTAAAGCATTGAAATTCTTGAATTTTAGCCGGATTAGTGAGTGGTAGTGAAATTTCTTTTACTCAAATTTAGGTATTCACTGACCGTTCTTGTTATAAATACCAGAATAATAAGCTACTGATATTCTCCACCTTTTTTATCTTTAATCCATCATAGCTAGCGATGCAACAAAGCCATCTGGGATCCAGAAAACTTAACTTTAAATAAGTGGCTGCATAATAAAGACTAGATTCCAGTGTCAAGCACTGGAATGACACCATAGAGGCACTGGGATGACATCCTTCCTAGTGGAGATTACTCTCAAATCACAATGTTCATACAGTTGTGGGCTTAACGGTATCTTTGCAGATACTATGGTAATTTATTCGGGAGATTTGCTGAGCGGTAAGATTTTTCCTGATATGCTGCAGTCTTCAGAAGCTAATTCCACAAATTTATCTGTTAGTTTATCAGGTGACACCAATTCAGATCCAGGAAATGCCTGCTCACTACCCACAGGTCCTTCCGTGTATACAGCATTTACACATAATTTTGTATGTTTTGTCTCAGATGCATATATCTGCACCATTATTTCTAGTGCAACTTTACTTGCAGCATACGGCATCCAATATGGATAAGAGGAAGGAGAAAGTGTCACTTCTGAGGTCATGAATATCGCTCTTCCAGCATTAGACTTTTTTAGCATTGGATCTAAGTTTTTTAGTAAGTACCAATTGGCAGTAAAATTTGTATTCATTACGTTCTGTAGCTCTTCAATCTCACAGTCATGAATGGGGTTCAGTTTGCCTAAAATTCCAGCACACGCAACTAATATATCAAGTGCTCCAGATTCTGATAATTTCAGGCTTTCTATCATGTTTGTCAGTATCTTTACATTCTCAAAGTCTAAAAGATCAAGCTGAATTAGTTTCACAGAGCCTTCTTTAAATTCTTCAAGCTCTTCAATTTCATTATATAGTGGCTTGAGATTATCAAGAGATCTTGAAATCAGAATCACACATGCACCTTCTCTTATAAACCTTTTTGCAACAGCAGAGCCTACTCCACCTGAAGCTCCGGTGATTAAAGCTACTTTACCTTCTAACTTACCCATTTCTTTCTCCTTAGCGAGATCCATTGAAATATTTTAGCTGAAAATTGAATTTTGCTCCATATATAAAAATCAAACTTAGCATATAAAAAAATAGTAATGACACTACCACACCACCTAAACTTCCATATATCAAATCCAGTTGGTCAAAGGAAGCTTTTAAGTATTGCTTAAAAGCTGAAGCAGAAATCGTCCAAAGAATAACAGCTACACAAGATCCAGGAAATACGTCTGATAAATTTTGTTTTATGTTTGGTAACATAAAATATAGCCAAGAGACTACTGTGAAAAGTACAAATTCAATAAGTAAATACCTAGTATAACTTAGCCCCTGATAGGAAAAATCAATTAGCATTGGTACTAGTGTAGAAAACACTATAGTTAGAGTTATAATAAGCGTGATTACTAAAAATTGTAATATACTTAGTACTCTTCTTAATATATAAGGCGGCGAAACCGGAACTTTATAGGCCTTATTGAGTATTGTTCTAAGCCCTTCAATTGTCGATGAAGCGGTCCAAACAGCACCTACAATTGCTAAAGTTAGTAAGCTTTGCGGCGGGCCTGATATTATCTCCCTAATACGCGGCATCAAAGATGATAAAATATCCTGTGGCATGTTATCAATGATAAATACCCAGCCAATGTTGTACTGGTCTAAAAAATTTGCGAATGTTGACGCCACAGCCATTAAAACGATGAGAAAAGATACCGTCTTGTTAGTCAACAAAAAAGTCATAAAAATTCTCCAAATTGCATAATAAAATCAAAAAATACTTCCAACTGTGTAGCAGTATACAGATTATAGTTAGTGGATATGTTGATAAGTAAATTAGTTACATATAAAACAGCAGAAATTTACTTATCAACATATCCACTAACCAACAACATTCAATAAATTTGTGTAAGATGCCATTTTACATAAGATGAATTAGAAGCATTTTTTGATTTTAAAGTACTAAACCTTCAGTTAACCTTTTAGCCCTATAGTTCTTGATATGATCTGGATCAAAGGCCTTTTTTGAACTTAAAACACCAAAAACTATATGAAGTAACTTACGCATTGCAGCACCAACTATGGCCATAGCATGCTTGCCTTTCTCTTTTAATCTTTCGCAAGAAGCCATAATGATAGGATTATGCTTTTTAGCTGCTATAGCAGGAAAGTACATTGCTTTATGTAATGTTCGTGAACCGGTTTTACTTAATCTGGGCTTGGCATGTACGGATGAGCCTGATGTTATATTTTGTGGTATAGTTCCAGCATATGCTGCCAATTGCCTAGCATTTATAAAGGCTTTTATACCAGGAATTTCAGCTAAAATAGCTATTGCTGTTTCCTCTCCTATTCCTGGAATAGTTAATAGGAGTTGAAAATCTTCCAACAATTCTTTGTGTTGTTTTAATAGTTCGCGTATGGAGTTTTTTATTGTTTCTATTTTTTGCTCTATGTTCATTGCAAGGTCTTCCCAAGCATTTGCAACTTCTTTAGGCAGTCTCTCTTTCTTTTCTAAATGATTATTTGCTAATGTTAACTCATCCTTTAACGCATTTGAGCAACGATAAAGATGTTTTAATTTTTTCTTTTCAGGAGAAGGTGGTGTCCAACGAGAAGGTTCCTGTCTTTGACAATAATCTGCAATAATCTCTGCATCAGTCTGGTCATTCTTTTGTCGTGTAAGCTTACTTTTTGCATAAAATCTTATGCAAGCTGGGTTTACAACACTAACGAAATATCCAGCGTTGTGGAGGAACTCAGCCAAAGCTTCGCTATAACAACCAGTGGATTCCATGCAAGCTTTTACTTCTTCTACGTTATGTTTTTGTAGAAAGTTCAGTAGACCTTGAAACCCAGTATCATCATTTTTAAATTTCCTTTTCCTAGTTTCACGCTTTCCTTTTTTACTTATGAATGAGAGAGAAACATCAAAGCGTTCTTTTGAAACATCTATACCTAAAAAGTTGTTGATCATATATAACTCCATATACTACTATTAAAAATGAAAAGTAAGGCTTACCTTGTGAATACAGAATTAGAACCATTTAGGCCTTTCTACGATACCGTCCAGCCTCTACTTTTGAGAAGGGAACTCTTTTCTTTTCTACAGATTTTATATCTAAGGAATCTTCCAGAGTTCTTCCCTTCTCCACCTAATGCTTAAGCTTAAAAACACTAGATGCTTTTTTCAAGATACAAGGAAATATTGATAACAGAATTAAAAATGATAAATACCCTGCATGCTCCACTCCATCATTATGAATTGTGTCAATCAAAGCACGATAAAGGCAATAAACGATGCTGTAAAATTTCTGTAGCACTGTAATATAAACGAACCAAGAAAAGTATTCTAAATGAAATAAAGGATACTTTTAAGCAAAAAAATCCTCACCATTTACTTAAATTTAATCAAAATGGTAGATAATCCAGCATTAAATAGAAATTATCGGAGGCATAATGAAAAATTTTCTTCTAGTTGTAGCTCTAATTCTCTCCTTTGCGTTTGATGCAGGTGCTCCTCCTGTTCCCAACCAAAGTACTACTTTTGTTGATACAGATGATACAACATCATCAGTGATATGCAAGATAATAGGCTATACTCACGGCATAGGTGGACCAATGATCACAATAGTGATAATAGGTGCAGCGTTGCTTGCAATATTCGGCAGAATGCCGTGGCCAGCGCTTTTTGCACTCGGTGCATTTACTGCTGTGTTTTTTGGCGCTCCTGTAGTCGTTTCAAAAATAACACCAGGAGGTGTGATTTGTCAAAACGGTGCAGTAGCGAATAAGCCATAGAAATTATTGGAGGCATAATGAAAAATTTTCTTCTACTAGTGGCGTTAATTCTCTTCTTTGCATTTGATAATGCTTTTGCTAGCAGTGTTACTGATGACGCAACGTCAAATACAATATGCAAAATAGTAGGCTATACTCACGGCATAGGTGGACCGATGATCACAATAGTAATAATTGGTGCAGCATTGCTTGCAATATTTGGCAGAATGCCGTGGCCAGCGCTTTTTGCACTCGGTGCATTTACTGCTGTGTTTTTTGGTGCACCTGTAGTTGTTTCAAAAATAGTACCAGGCGGTGTGATTTGTAAAAATGGTGCAACTGCTTGCCCTGATGGTACCAACTGGGATACAAGTACAGGAGCGTGTAAAAAATAGGCGCTGCAGATTTAGAAAAGCATTAGCTAAACGGTGCTTCTTAAAGGAGCACCATTATTCCACAATTGTATAAATGTTGTCCAAGTGAATAACACTGAGATCCGGGAATTTTTATAAACTGATAGGATGACAAATTTACTAGAACCCTTACCATTTACTCAAATTGCAGAATAATCTAACTTAGGACAGAAATGATTGGAGGGTATAATGAAAAATTTTCTTCTACTTGCGGTTTTAATTTTCTCCTTTGCGTTTGATGCAAATGCTGCAGATGCTTTTGTTGAAACAAGTGATACAACATCATCAGTGATATGCAAGATAATAGGCTATACTCATGGCATAGGTGGACCAATGATCACAATAGTGATCATTGGTGCAGCGTTGCTTGCAATATTCGGTAGAATGCCGTGGCCAGCGCTTTTTGCACTCGGTGCATTCACTGCTGTGTTTTTTGGCGCTCCTGTAGTCGTTTCAAAAATAACACCAGGAGGTGTGATTTGTAAAGACGGTGCAGTAGCGGATAAGTAATAGAAATTATTGGAGGCACAAACGTAGTTTTCTTTACTTGAAAGTGGTCAAGCTGACCACTTTCAGTGTCTATGAATACCTAATAAATTCTCTTTCTGTAATCATATCAGTTAAAGTTTAGATTCCAGCGTCACGCGCTGGAATGACAAGGCTTATCGTCATGCCGCCGCATACCGTCATACCGCGATTCATTCGCGGTATCTCAGCCGCTAACAAGCAGCGGAATAACGGTTGTCGTTTAGCTATGAATATTAAGAAATTTACCAAATGAAAAAAAAGGCAAAAGAAGCCCTGGTCATTGTCTATTTTCAGTATTGGCGTTTTTTAAGTCTTAAACACTGCAATTTAGCTGCTTTTGAATGCAACTCACCTTAGTTTGAATGTTTAAGAAATTTACTAAGCAGAAAAAAAGGCAAAAGAAACCCCGTGTTAGCTAGTTGTCACTCTCTAATCCTGCAAAATTGGCGTACTATACTGTCTTAAACGACTTATAAGCGCGTTTCAGCTTATATAGGTAAAAACCCAGAAATGTTGTGAAGACATAAGGTGCACATAGTGTAAAAAATTAAAAATAAGACGCCAACTACGTTGTTTTCTTGCTGTTTAATCTGCACAGATGAAGATAACTGAATACCTTCAGTATCATGATAAGGGGGCTGGCGAGGTTTGTCAAGGAAGTTTTGCATTTAATTCATTTGATAATTCAAAAAACTTGAAAGAATAAAGATAGCTATTGAAATTATCTTGATTTACATCAGTTATCCAAGTTTGACATTGAATACTTAACACTTCCTCTATTAACGCCTTTCTGTAATGTTTATCCAGATGAGACATTATATCATCAAGTAGAAGAAGTGGTGCCTTATTGTAATGAATACACCTTGCTTTTACACTGGATAAAATAATAGAAAGCAGTAATAACTTTTGTTCTCCAGTGGAGCACAGATTTATTGGTACGTTTCTTTTTTGACAAAAAACCCGAAAATTATCGTTATGCACACCAAAAGTTACTCTACCAGTCAATGAATCTTTTTCTCTGTTTTCCTTTAGACGATTCTGAAAATATTCTGCAGTATCGTCCAAAGTTAGCTGGCTGCTGAATTTCAAACTTGCCTTCGGAAAAAGCTCACCGGAATGGTTATCAATTGTGTCTTGTAGTGTCTTTAAAACAGACGATCGCATACGTAAAATACTAACTGCATTAACGGCCATTATGTTTTCAAGACTAGAGAGCCAATTTTTGTCCAAGGTGTTCTCTCTCAACAGTTTACTTCGCTCACGTTTAGCTTTTCTGTGTTTCATGTAGCAGCAAGTGTAATTTTCCTCAAACAGTGAGACTATACGGTCTAAAAATTTTAATCTGTCACTTGGAGAATTAAGAAGAACATAGTCCATTTGTGGAATCAGCCATATTACATTGGATATCTTATACAAAGATGAATAACTCGATTGCGTTTTTCCATCAATTTGTATTAGTTTCTTATCAAAACTCTTTGCGATACCAATTGAATTAAAATCCATTCCATTAAAAAAATCATAGTGCACTACCCAATCTTCATTACTGAATCTATTTTGTATCTCACTGGCTTTTGCTTTTTTCATTCCATTGCTTTTAGCAAGCAACGAGATTGCTTCAAGTATATTAGTTTTACCAATACCGTTTTTGCCAGTTATTACAACTGAGCTATCATCTGAATCCAGTTCAAAGTTTGAGTGGCTACGAAAATTATGTAATTTCAGCTTTTTTATGTAGCAATGGGTAGCCATTAACCTATTCTTTAGTTTATATTCTCTTTACTTCTTCCAGAACCTCATCAACATGTCCACTAACTTTTACATTTTTCCAGATCTTCACTATTTTACCTTTTTTATCTATTAAAAAAGTAGTGCGTTCTATTCCCATATACTTTTTGCCAAACATACTTTTCTCTACCCAAACACCATATTTTCCCAACATTTCAGCATTCTCATCAGAAACTAAAGAAAACGGCAGAGAATATTTTGCTTTGAAGTTAGTGTGACACTTAACACTATCTTTTGATACACCAATTATCACTGTGTCAAGGAAAGAAAAATCATCTATTTTATCTCTAAAGCCTTTTGCCTCCATTGTACAACCCGGAGTATCGTCTTTAGGATAAAAATAAAGAACTACATTTTTTTTATCAAAAAATTCACTCAGTGATAAATTTTCACCAGAATCTGTTGGTAAGCTAAAATCGGGTGCATTATTTCCTACTGCTAATTCCATACCTTGCTCCATTAATAACACTTCTATCTATAGTAGTATATTGTAGTCAGAGTATCAAATTTTATATATAGCTAACAGATAAGATTCTTGACGGGGGCTTATTGATGAATTTCTGCCTACCTTCTCGGCTTGCCGCTTTTGATAAAGTGTGGTTTTCGTCTGATGTAAGGCCATATCAAATAGATCCTATTAAAAATCAATCGAATCTTCACATGTTTGTTCTTCATAAAAGAAGTTCAATGTTATCGTAGTACCAAGTTTTGCTTCACTTTTAATGTCAAAAGTTCCACCCATTAACTCTACTAATTTCTTGCTTAACGGTAATCCGATGCCCGTACCTTCGTTTCTATATCCCGAATCTGCTTGGCCAAAAACAGACATAACTTTATATATATCCTGCTGCATTATTCCTATTCCATTGTCATGAAACTCAATGGTTAATAAGTTTTTTTCTATATTTTCTTTTATCACCATTCTTATTAAACCATCTTTAGGAGTAAACTTGATTGAGTTTGATAATAAATTTATTATAACTTGTTTCATTCTCTTGGGATCTGCAATGACTAATAATTGTTTATTAGTCATCTCTTTTTTTAAATTAATCCCGGCTTCTTTTAATTTAGGCAATAGCATATTTACACATGAATCTATTATTTTGTTCAGGTTAAACTTCACTTTTTCTACTGTTAAACTACTTGATTCAGCTTTTGAAAAATCGAGCACATCGTTAATTAAAGCAAGTAAATGCGTCCCTGCATTATATATATCGTCTGCATACTCCTTGTATTGAGAGTCATCCATTGAACCTAAAGTTTCATTTTTGATCAACTCTGCAAATCCAATAATAGCATTAAGAGGTGTGCGTAATTCATGTGTAACGCTTGCAAAAAACTTTAGCTTGTTTGCATTTTCTTGCTCTAATGCCTCTTTTATCTGCTGTAATTCAATGTTAGTTTTATGTTGCTTGGCCAGCATTTTGGTATTAGAAAAGTGCAAATAGAACATTATTAATATCAAAATTATTAATAATAAGCCTAAAAATATTAAAAATAGGCCATATGCTATAACATAAGAATTATTGTAGCTTCGAAGAATCTTCAAAAAAAACGACGGCTTAGCGCTATTTTCATGGAATATAGGGAAAATAGAAGTTAATGTATTTCCTGTAGTATAAAGTATTTCTTGGTCACTTAATAATTTATCAATTTCATCGTTTGTAAGTAACTGTTCATAATCATAATCTTGAGTGTTAAAATTACTGAATATTATTCTGCCGTTTTGATCATACAGTATTAAGCTGAAATCCTTTACTTTGCTCACTGATTGTAATAATTCAGCACGTAGTTTTACTAGTTGGTTTATGTAGTCAAAATTTTTGTATTTAATGTGATGCTTTTCTATTAGTAAATAATGGTATTTTTTTATTATACCATTTTCTAATACACTTTTTAAGTTTACACTTGAATCACGGTAAGAAGAAAGGAAATTACTCCTTAGTAAATAATTACAATATATCACACTGAATAAAATCATAAAAATTGATGAGAATAATGCGATAACTTTTGTGTATTTGTTTTTTCCCAGTGCAGAAAACATTAATTTACCTATCTTATACATATCCTTACTCATTGCGAAACAACGGCTTTTATGTTATTAATAATAAAATTTAGCATATAATATTTTATGACAATTTCTCCTATTTTGCCAGTTTATTCTCCTATTAACATAAATTTTTCTTATGGTAAAGATATTTACTTGTATGATATTGACGGTAAGCGCTACGTAGATTTTCACTCTGGAATAGCCGTTAGCAGCTTAGGTCACACCAATTCACGATTAATTAGTGCTCTAAAATTGCAAGGAGAAAAATTATGGCATATATCAAATACCTATAATATACCTGCTGCCAATAATTTTGCAGAAAAATTAATAAACAATAGTTTCGCTGACACTGTATTTTTCTCAAATTCTGGATCAGAGGCAGTAGAATGTGGACTTAAGATTGCTAGGATCTATCAAAATGGAAAAGGCAATAAAAATCGTCACAGAATTTTAACATTTCATGGTGCATTTCATGGAAGAACCTTTTTAACTTGTGCTACAAACGATAAACAGAAATTTTCTGAATTACTAAATCCCTACATTGATTGGTGTGATAACATCGAGCCCAATATTGAGAGCGTAAAGAAAGCAATTTCAAGTGGTATAGGCGTTATATTAATAGAACCAATACAAGGGCAAGGTGGTATCAAAGTAATGAATGAAGTCTTTATGAAAGAACTAAGAAGGCTGTGTGATGAAAATGACATATTGTTATTTTTTGATTGCGTACAATGCGGTGCTGGTAGGACAGGAAAATTATTCGCATACGAACATATAGGAGTGGAACCTGATATATGTGCTCTTGCAAAGGGAATAGGCGGGGGGTTTCCGCTGGGGGCTTGTCTTGCAACTGAAAAGGCTGCTAAATATATGGCAGTTGGTATGCACGGTTCCACTTTTGGTGGCAATCCGCTTGCAACCTCAGTAGGTAATGCTGTGCTCGAAGAATTGCTCAGCCCCGGCTTTTTGAAAAATGTTGAAATTAGAGGTAAATACTTAAAAAATAAACTAGAAGACTTAGCAAGTAAATTTCCAATAATAGAGGAAGTAAGAGGGAAAGGGTTAATGCTTGGAATAAAAGTGAAAGCAGACAATCAAAAGTTTGCAGAAGAGTTAAGTCATCGCGGCTTGCTTACTGTTGGGGTAACATCAGATAACGTTGTGAGAATTTTACCTCCACTCATTATCACTGAAAAAGAGATTGATGAAGGCATCGAGATTTTGACTCAATATTTATCTGAGAAATCTTCTGATTAGATACTTGCATTAATATGAACGACAATCTGGTATGCTTAGGAATTATTACCTCTCCTCACGGAATTAAAGGAGCTGTTAAAGTAAAAACCTTTACTGAAAAGCCTGAAAATATCTCCTTATATGGTAAGCTAATAAGTGGTGATGAGAATTATAAAATAGACTCAGTATCCGTCATAGGTGATAATTTAGTAATAGCTACAATAAGCGGAGTAAATTCCCGTAATGAAGCAGAGCTTTTAAGGAATAAGAAGCTATATATAGAAAGAAGCAAGTTACCAGAGCTAAATGATGAGGATGAATTTTACCAAAGTGACCTTGTAGATATGGAAGTAAGGCTGAAAAGTAATGAATTATATGGCTATGTAAAATCTGTGTATAATTTCGGCTCAGGGGATATATTAGAAATTTTAGTTATCAGCACAAAAAAACGTATTATGCTGTCTTTCACTAAAGAGATATTTCCACATATAAATATAAAGGGGAGGTATATAGTATTAAATATACCAGAATTTATTGACTAATAAAGACTTTGATATTTATATAAAGCTATTTATAATTGTAAGATCAAACTGAAAATGTAATTATGGCAGAAAGAGCTAACGACATTAGACCAGGTCAGGTGTTGGAACATAACGGCGGATTATTTTTGGTTGTAGGTATTATGCATACTCAACCTGGTAAAGGTGGTGCATACATACAAGCCGAAATGAAAAACATCAAAACCGGAGCAAAACACTATGAAAGATTTCGTTCTGATGCAACAATCAGAAGGGCAATTTTAGATGAAGAGGAATATGTTTACCTTTTCACTGAAGGAAACATTGTAAATCTTATGCATCCAAGTAATTACGAGCAAATCACTATAAATTTGGATTTATTGGGAGAAAAAAAGATTTATCTACAGGATAACATGAAAATTAAAGTTGTAGCTTATCAAGACAAAATAATTTCTGCGCATGTGCCTGATTATGTTACACTTGCTGTGAAAGAAACAGAGTCTGTTATTAAAGGACAAACTGCTACTGCTTCTTATAAGCCTGCAATTTTGGAAAACGGAATGCGCGTTAACGTGCCTCAGTTTATAAAAGAAGAGGATAAAATTGTAGTATATACTCCAGATGACAGCTATTATGAAAGAGTGAAAGAGTAAAAAGAAGAATGTCCATCTCATCACCACGAATTAATGTGATGCTTGATTCTGTGCGTAGTGCTTCCAGGCAGCTTATGCGCGATTTTAATGAATTACAAATCTCTAATGTTAAATCAGCAGACTTTATCAATAAAACTTATTCAAAATCCAAGCAAACCATATACGATTGCTTGCACGATTACAAACGAGACTATGATTTTATTTTTGAAGATGATACTGATCAAGAAGTAAAAGATGACACTTATACCTGGTTTATTATGCCTATAGAGGGCAGGGAGAATTTTTCTAGTTGCATGGTTTATTTTGCAGTATCAGTCTGTCTCATTCATAAAAATAAAGTTGTGGCAGCTGTAATTGATGCTCCGGCTCTTAGAGAAACTTTTTGGGCAGAAGAAAAGAAAGGTGCTTTTCTTGAGGATTTTAGATCTCGTCATATAAAAATGCGGGTGAAAAGCCGTGAAGGGGGTCTAATAGATGTAAGTGGTAATTTGTTAAATAAATTGCTGCCTGGCAATAGTAGTGTACGCTCCATCGGTTCAACAATTTTAGGCTTTGCATACCTTGCGGCAGGAAGGCACAGAGGAACAGTTTATTCTGGAGTTAACAAATATAAAACCTTGCTCGGTAGACTTTTTCTGCAAGAAAGCGGTGGAAGGCTAACAGAAGACAACGGATTGATTATTGCTGGAGATATAAAACTATAGCTAAAGTAATTTATGTTTACCTACAATTTGATAAGCGTAAAACTCGTCATTCCGCTACTTGTTAGCGGAATCCATGCTGAGATACCGCGAATAAATCGCGGTATGACGTAGGGCTGTACTAGCTATAGCATAAACAGGCTAAAGAGATAGACAACTTCTCAAAAACTTTTACAAGAGATTCTGTTAAATGCTCTATCATTTCATCGGTATGATAAGGTGTAGGGGTAATACGGAAACGCTCAGTTCCTCTTGGAACTGTCGGGTAATTTATATGTTGAACGTATATTCCATACTCATCAAATAATAATTTTGATGCTTTTTTGGATAACTCTGAGTTGCCAATTATTATTGGAATTATATGAGTTTCTGTTGGAATGAAGTTAATTCCTGCATTTCTCAGTGAGTTTTTTACTTTTTCAACGACTTGCTTTTGCTTTTCCCTTTCAATGTTGCTTGATTTTAGGTGTTCAACGCTTGCCTTTGCTGCCGCTGCTAAAACAGGCGACATAGCAGTGGTAAAAATAAATCCTGGAGCGGAACTTCTTATTACATCTACCAAGCTCTTTGAAGATGCTATATACCCACCCATCACTCCAAAAGCCTTCGATAGTGTACCTTGAATAACGGTTATTCTATCCATCAGACCTTCTCTTTCTGCAATTCCGCCACCATGTGAACCATACATGCCAACTGCGTGCACCTCATCCAAATAGGTAATTGCATTATGTTGATCTGCAAGATCACATATCGCTTCAAGCGGCGCTATATCGCCATCCATTGAATATACGGATTCAAGTGCTATTATTTTTGGTGTCTTTTTGTCTATAGACTTGAGTAACTGCTCTAGATGATTAACATTATTGTGTTTAAATATATGTTTTGGCCTTTTTCCTGATTTTATGCCTTCTATCATCGAAGAATGGTTCTTCTCGTCTGAAAAAATTACTACGCCAGGAATAACAGACGATAAAGTGCTAAGTGTTGTCTGGTTAGCGAGGTAGCCACAAGCAAAAGTTAAAGCAGCCTCTTTTTTATGCAAACAAGCTAAGGATTTTTCAAGTTCGACAACCTCTTTTGTTGTACCAGATATATTTCTTGTTCCTCCAGCGCCAACAGATGAATTTTGGATAGCGGCAATTACACTCTCATTTTGTGACATTCCCAAATAGTTATTACTGCACCAGACTATTACTTCCCTATTTCTTTCATAGTCCATAATGTGGGGGAGCCTACCTGGCAATGACGCAAAGTGCGTAAATTCACGGTAGCGCCCCTCCTCTTTTATATCTTTGATTTTATTTAAGAATATTTCTTCGTAGTTTACCAAGTTTTTATTCGCTAATAATTAATATAATTATAATAAATTATTAAATGGTAAACTACAATATTTATTATACAGATACGGTAGTAGATGCTTCCTTCGTGTTGAAAGGTTTGTCAACCTTGTTGTTTTCAACTTGGCTTTTAGGTGTACAGCAGTATATAACTGCAGCAGCAACCAGACAACAAGCTCCAACTGCTATTCCTGCAGCTAGCATTTCCAAATAAACTGCAATAGCTACTCCTGAAACAACTCCAGCTACTGCTAACGTCCATGTAGCTATGGTAGGCCACTTACTCTTTTGCGTATTTTGTGTTGCAGTAATAGAGGTTGATTGATTGTTTATAGCACTAGTTTTTTCTACTGCTGCAGGCTTTTCCTTACTGTTAATAACACCTCCAATTGTAGACACATTGTCAGCATTCGAAGAAACTTCACTTACCCCCAACTTCTTTTCACAACCCGTAATTTCTGGAGTTGTGGTAAGTGTACTATTGCTTCCGGTATTATTAGAACTTGTAGATTGGTCTCCTGAATTTGGCAAATCGTTGTTCAGTGAAATATTAACATTACCTTGTTTTGTATTATGGTTTTTAATTTCTTTTTTAATTTCTTCTACTTTACCCTTAAAGGGACCTTCTTTATTTTTTACATATTGTAGTACAAGAGTAGGAGAGTTACTTTTTAGAATATTTTCGAGTTCTTCTCTTGAGTTAGTACTGGTTTTGCTTATAAGTCCATCAATCTTTTTCTTAACAGGACTGGCAAGTTGCTTAACACCTTTTTTTCCGCTGCCTTTTTTGATTTCACCCTCCTCAAAATTATTAATTAAAGGCTCCTGCGTTGAAACCCCTGTGTTATTTAAGATAGCATTTTCTTCCTCCCCTGCAAGAACATTTTTTTCTGTCTGTTGACTGCCAGCACTTTTGGATTTTGGGTTTCTTTGACTGCTTGGTTGATTGTTATTCTCTTCATTTACTACAGCCGTATCGCCTTTTATAACAGGTGATACTGCATTATCACTGCTGCTTCTTTTATTAACTTGTGTATTCGCTTGTGTATGTATATTTGCTTTACTGGAAGTATTGATTAATTTACTACTTTCTAACAAATTTCTAATTAGATATAGATGACTCAAAGTATCTCTATTTTTTTGATACTCATTACGAGTCATACTTGGAGAAAGTTCCATACTTATTTTTTCAAGCTGTTCTGCAACTACTGGTAAAGCTTTCTAAAATTCTTCCTTGCATATTGCCTGAAGAGCTGCGAATTTTAGGTCAACATGCTGACATAAGAGTACAACAACTTCACAATTAGCTTCTTTTATAGCATTTCTCAGTATACTTTGTATGGTTTGCCTGACTACTTGCTGTTTATTATTGGGTATGCTTTGATAAATTTGAACATGAGCTAGAACACTGGCTATAATGTTTTGACTTCCAGTATTAGACAATGCAACTAAAATCGATTCATATGTTTCATCAAATTCGTTATTTTTAAGTTTATGATCAAAATAATTAATAACATCATTGCTGCACTCAGCACATTCTTTGCATAGGTGCTCAATAAATGCAATATTGCCAGCATCCAATGCAGTTTTCAGAATTAAATCATAAATTTCTTTTCTGCCACGAGCTCCTATGTTTTTCAGGATTTGTTGCCCTAGTATTGTAATAACTTTATCATCCGCAAATGCTTGTTCATATACATCGTAAATGGCATGATCTGCACTATTAGTGTATCGTTTGCACAGGTATTCAATGACAGATGTGTGTTCCTGGCTTATCGCAGTTTCTAATAAAGTAACAAAACTCTTTTTTAATAACTCTTCTGTTGAGGCTTTTTTAGTTAGCTTATTAATATATCTTTCAAATGCACCCAGCACTATCGTGATGAATTCTTCATTTTTGATCAGAGACGCTGTTTCAAGCACACCATACAAAGAATCAGGATTACTTGTTTTTAACACCTGTCCAAAATCTCTTAAAACGTATTCGACAAAAACTGCATTTAATAATTCTTGCTCTTTTCTTAATGCTATAACTGAGAAAAAGTCAATCTTATTAGGTTCAACAAGTTGTATAGTTTGATCTTTTAATCTTCCATAAATCCCATCAGTATCATGGAATCTTCCTATAAAAGCTTTAACGTATTCTTGACCACCAACAAGTATAGGTAAAAGACTTAAATTTCCTTCAGCAAAAAGAAAATCCTGATATTGCTCTACTAGCTTGTCATTAGCTGCAATTGCCAATAGTACCAATTCTTTTACTGAATAATCATACTTGAAACCCTCTTGATCAAATTTATATTGTGATAGTACATTTGAATATATATGTTGATGGTTGCTTCCGTTTTGTAACTCCAAATTAAGTTGATTTGAACAGAAATCTTTGAGATTTTCATTATCCAGCGTAATAGACCTGCCTTCATAATCTTCAATATTTTGTACAACCTTGTCTAATTCTTCACAATTATCTTCTTGTATAGCTTGATTTAAGATATTTATAATCTCAGCAAAAGTTAAGTTTTTAGGAATGATACCATATGAATCTTCATCTTTTAACTCTACAGTAAACGACCTATCACAACCATCAGGAAAGTTTGCAAGTATTGCATTCTCTAAACTTAGATTTTCAGGGGGTGTATCACATGGATTAGCTGGTATCTCTTGACTTTTGCCATCTAAAACTTCAAACCCTTCTTCAATACCTGAATCTTCAGAATCTGATCTTTCAAAACCATGCCAACTTTTGATTAATCTTTCAGAATTTGATTGGCCCTGTGAAGTTGCATCCTGTGATACAAAGTCTCTAAAATTGGAACCAAACATGTTTTACCCCTAATTAATAGCTAAGCTAAGTATAGCATTAAACAGAAATCTTGCCAAGCAAATTATTCAGTCTCTTAGCAAAGCTGCTCGCGTCATCCATCTCTTCACCTTCCACTATACAAGCTTGGTAAAATAATAAATGAATCATGTCTTCCAATGTTGGGTTTTCACCATTTTCAGCGTGAGATTTCATTATACTTTTTATTACAGGATGTTTAGTGTTAATTTCCAGCACCTTTGGCGTGCGGTAATTTAGCTGCTTTTGTTCACGCAAAAAACGCTCCATGCGAAGATCCATAGCACCTTCATCAACCGCTAGGCATACGGGACTATCAGTCAATTTTTTGGAAATTTTTACGCTTTTTACTGAATCTCCAAGCACTGTGGTAAAATATTGCAGTATAGTTTCCTCAGTTTTTTCTCCATTTGATTTATTTTCTTCATCTGTCTTATCTTCTTCTGAAGAGAATTTTTCCAAATCAACATCTGCACGGGTTACAGACTTGATTTTCTGATCTTTGTATTCATGAATTACACTAGTCCAAAAGTCATCAACTGGATCAACAAATAGGAGCACTTCTAGTCCTTTACTGACGAATCCCTCAAGTTGCGGACTGTTTTTCACTGAATCGAGGCTATTTCCGGTGAGATAATAGATATGTTCCTGCTCAGGCTTCATTCTGCTTATATAATCATCAATGCTGATCAACTTCTCATCACCGGTGCTATGAAATCTGCAAATCGAGAGCAGCGCTTCTCTCTCATCAGTTGGCATAGCTTCACAAAGACCCTCTTTTAATACTGCACCAAAATTGGTCCAGAATTTTGTGTACTCCTCTAAATTCTCTTTTGCCTTTTTACCGAGCTCTGATATCACACGCTTAGTGAGAGATTTTCTGATCTGCTCAACAACACGATTATTCTGCAGCGTTTCTCTGCTGATATTAAGAGGCAAGTCCGGTGAATCAACCACGCCTTTCAGAAAACGCAAGTATTGTGGTATAATCTGTACGTTATCTTCAGTGATAAATACTTTATTTACATATAACTTCACAGAGCAACGTCTATCTGGATGGAATAAATCAAAAGGTTTTATAGAAGGAACATAAAGCAAATTTGTATATTCTATTGCACCTTCATTTTTATTATGCAATATCATCCAGGGCTCCCCGCCAACGTGGGCAACACTGCGGAAAAAATCGTTGTGCTCCTCTTGAGTAACGTCATTTTTTGGCTTAGTCCAAATTGCAGCCTTACTGTTTAACTTTTCACTTTTTCCTTCTTCGTCTATAAATTCAACAGGAAAATTTATGTGATCAGAGTAAGTAGTGACAATATTTTCAACACGAAATTTATCTAAAAACTCGTTTTCTTCAGGATGCATAATGAGCGTAATTTTGGTTCCGCGAGGGACTTGATTATCTGACTTGCTGATTGAATATTTCCCATCTCCTTTGGATTGCCAGATCCAAGACTCCTCTTCTCCAGCTTTTCTCGATTCTACTATTACTTCTGATGCAACCATAAAGCTTGAGTAAAAACCAACACCAAACTTCCCAATCAGCTCCACAGTTTGGCTTGAATCCTTGCTATTCTTAATCGCATCCAAGAACTTTTGCGTACCAGAGCTTGCAATTGTACCAAGATTGTCTATTAAATCCTGTCTATTCATTCCAATGCCATTATCAGTGATATATAGCTCGTTCTCATCTTTATTGGAGCTGATAGTGATTTTTAATTCGTCACTCAAATCTAGCAAATTAGGGTTTAGTTGAGATTCATAGCGCAACTTATCACATGCATCTGATGCATTTGATATTAATTCACGCAGAAAAATGTCTTTATTGGTGTAAAGTGAATGAATCACTATATTCAGTACTTTCCCTACCTCAGCGTCAAATTTTAAATTTTCAGTTTCTTGTACATTATGCATTTTGAGCTCCATTATTTGCCTACTACCCTAATAATTTAAGTATTGAATCACGATCTTTCAAGGTCACGTACACCAAAATTAATGTGGGTGTAGTTATTATGACACCCAATTTATGGGATCTCTTGCATAACAAACTTTTGGCAGCGCATTGGATGAAACGAAAAACTTCCTTGACACCCTTCGCCAGCCCCCTTATCATGAAACTGAAGCTATTTATTTATCTTCGCAATCTCTGCAGTGGATTAATGACAAAAAAACTTAATGTATTTGGCGTAAATCATGCTTAATTTTTTGCACTATGTGCACCTCATGTCTTTATCAAATTTCTAGCTACACAAGCTGAAATACGCTATTTAAAACATCAAAAAACGCCAACTTAAAAAATGGATAGTGAATAATTAGCTACCCTAGGGTTTCTTTGCCTTTTTTTCTGTTTAGTAAATTTCTTAACGTTTATAATTTAGATTAGTTGCGGCTTAAAAGCGGCTGAGTCACGGTTATTAAGCGTTTAGAATAAAAAAACGCCATACTTGAAAGTATAATGTAAGTAACTAGCTAACCATCGGGCTTTTTTTGCCTTTTTTTTCGTTTGGTAAATTTTTTAATACTTAGATTAGTTGCAATTTAAGAGACCAGAAATGGTCAGTGCTTGGCACTGGAATAACGTCCTCCTTTGTTATCCCAGTGCCCAGACACTGGGATCCAGGAAACTTAATTGCAAGTAATGCATTGGATTTGGTGAGTATGGGTTTTATGTTATAGAATGAAACACTTTTGGTGAATTTGTAAAGAAAACTGGATCCCAGTGTTTGGGCACTGGGATGACAGCAGTCCTACGTCATACCGCCGCGAACCGTCATACCGCGATTCATTCGCGGTATCTCTAGATCCCGCTAACAAGCAGCGGGATGACGATTGTCGTTTAGCCATAAACATTAAGGAATTTACCAAACGAAAAAAAATGCAAAAGAAGCCCTGGGGTTATTATCCGCTTTAAAATATTGGCGTTTTTTATGTTTTAAACGCTTGACAAGCGAGATTCAGCCGCTTTTAATTGCAACTAACTTACGCTGCAAATGTTTAAGAAATTTACTAAGCAGAAAAAAAGACAAAGAATCCCCGAGTTAGCTAGTCTTTTACTATCTCTGTCGAGTATTGGCATTTTTTGATGTCTTGTAACGCTTTATAAGCGCGTTCAGCTTATTTAGATAAAAATCTAGATGTAGATGAAGTTTTGTAAAGACATACAGTATCTATATACTGCAAAAAATTGAACATAAGACGCCGATACATTAAGTAATCCTTACCTTTTAATCTGCAGATTGGCGAAAGCAAATACAATAGCTTCAGTTTCATGATAAGGGCGCTGGCGGAGTTTGTCAAGCAACTTTCTATATAATATTTTCTAAAATAAATAGACTTCTCGCATCCAATTTCGGTAGCGCGCGACACACAACTGCAATGACAAGGTTTTGTAAGATAAACATCATATTCACACGAAGTACTTGACTTCACTTGTACTAAGAAGCATTTTATATATGTTGTGTGCCCGTAGCTCAGCTGGATAGAGCAACAGCCTTCTAAGCTGTGGGTCGTAGGTTCGAATCCCACCGGGCACACTCTTTTATCAATACTTTCTATAAATCTTCAAGTACTCTGGCACCACATTTTCAATTGCTAATGGTCGAACCTTCATTGTTTCAAGGTGAACTGACTTTTCGATTGAACTATTCATCATAACTTTCACCTGATCTTGAGTAAGCATAGGGTTCGTATCTCCGGTTATTGGTTTTAGCAGCATAGAAATAATTTTATTTTCTAAAAAGAAAGCTATTAACTTTGCCATTGGAAAAGATACATTGATCAACAAACACTTTCTGTTAGTAACATTCAGAATAAACTTCAATAAGCTTTTGAAAGAGTAAACCTTTGGTCCACCCATGTTATAAATTTTCTTGTCTTGCTTATTAAAACTGATAATACGATATACCACTTCAGCTAAGTCTGTTACACATATTGGCTGAAATTTAGTTGTTCCATTGCCAATTAGTGGTAAGAAAGGAAGAATAGTTGCTAATCTTGCAAATTTATTAAAGAAGTTGTCTTCTTTACCAAATACAAGGCTTGGCCTAATTATTATTGCTTTTTGAAATGCTGAAGTTACAGCTTTTTCACCTTCCAATTTACTTTTGGCATATTTTGACAACTTGCTATTTTCTATTCCCATAGCAGAAAAATGTATCATCATAGGTACATTTTTCATTTTTGCAGCTTTTGCTATCCTTTCAGCTATTTTAACGTGAACAGCGTAAAAATCGTGCTTTTTTGCTTCATATAATATTCCCACTAAGTTTATAGCTACATCACATTCTTCCATACCCTCCAGAACTGATTTTTCATCAAAAAAATCGCCTTTAAATATTGATATTTGTCCTAAATTGCCACACAATTTTAAACAAGCAGCTTTTTCCTGATTACGAGTGAATATCTTTATTAAATATCCTTCTGCTGCCAAGCGTCTTACGATGTGTTTCCCTATAAACCCCGTTCCACCAAAAATAATTACACGTTTTGTCACAATTAAAGTTCCTAATAATTTGTTACTGTAAATTAATACAATGATTTCGCTTAATATTTTATTACGAATTCCCGTACAATAAGATCCATTTTCATTCCTCGTGAGCCTTTAACTAGAATTGCGTCATTATTCTGAATAATGTTAGCTAAATCACTTTTCAATTGATTAGAATCATTAAAATGCGTGCCTCTTATATTATCTGGCAAAAGCTCATGCAATTCTAACATAAATTTACCAACTGTATAAACTTTATCTATATTATTTTCTGTGATAATCTTAACCAAATCTGTATGAAACTCTATGCTTTCATCACCAAGTTCCAACATATCACCAAGCAAAGCTACTTTTCTCTGATTAGAATATGTACTCAAAGTTTTTATTGCAGTTTTCATCGAAGCAGGGCTGGCGTTATAGGAGTCATCAATTAAATGTATATATTTTTTATTGCATTTGACCTTATGAATATTGCCTCTACCTTTCGCTACACTAAAATTCTTAAGTGCAAGTGGTAATTTTGATAAATCAAGTCCGAGGCTTTGCACAACTGCTGCAACAGCAAGTAGCGAATAAGCAAAATGCTCACCTTGTACACGTAAATTACAGTTTATAATTTGATTATCACTCAGCCTGATTTTTAAACTTAATCTATTAGCAACTCGGTTTGATGTCATTCCAGCGCGTGACGCTGGAATCCAGTCTTTATTATACAACCGTCTGATATGCTCATTTGCAATTGAACTTCCTGGATCCAAGTAGTCAAGCACTGGGATGACAGAAGATAGTGCTGAAATGACAGAAGATTCATCGTTTCTTATTAAGTTTAGTAAACAAACTTCAGCATTTTTATCTTTACCGAAGCTTATTACATTTCTATTGGCGTGTGATGAGAGATAATCATAATATTTATTATCTCTGCTTAAAACCAAAGTACCGTTATTTTTCATACCATACAGAATTTCTAACTTCGCTTGTGCAACGTCAAATAGTGATGAAAAATTTTCAGTATGTGCAGGTTCGATGTTGGTAATGACTGCAATATTCGGATTACTAATTTTTGATAATTCTTTTATTTCACCAACTTTATTCATTCCCATTTCAAGAATTAAGTACTGGCAGTTTTTTGGAGCTTTCAGAATTGTCAAAGGCAATCCTATATTATTATTTAAGTTACCTTCGCTTGCATGGGACACTCCATATTGCGATAAAACAGTATGCAGCATATCCTTTGTAGTGGTTTTCCCGACACTGCCTGTAACTGCAATAACTTTAGCATCAATAAGAACATTTCTAATGTAGTATGATGCCATATCGTGCAAAGCTTTCAGGGTATCTTGTACAATCATGAGAGGGAAACTTTTATATTTACCCTCACTCACTATTGCAGCGACAGCCCCTTTTAAAAACGCTTCATGCAAAAAATTATGGCCATCAAAATTCTTTCCCTTGAGGGCAATAAATAAATCACCTTTTTTTATGCTTCTTGTGTCCGTTGAAATATTTGAGCTATGTATCCAATTACAACCATTTACGTCTCTTCCGCCAGTTGCATCAATGATATTATTTGTGTTCCATTTAAACATAATTTAGAGTATTCTTTATAATAAATTGAACAATAAAAGTAGCGAAAATACTACATGTTTTAGACAATGTGCAAATAATGGTTGCAATCCCTATAATTCTATCTTATAATGGATATAGAAGTTTAAATTTTTTCGTCTATAATTAAAATGTATTTAGTTATAGAAACTACCTTGGAGGTATGTATGGCAGAATCTATTTGGGCTAAGATAGGCGGAGCAGTTAAAACAGGTGTAGAAGCTACAGGTCGGGTGTTTGCTCTTGTGCCTAAAGCACTTATTTACCCTATAAAGAAGCCGTTTGCTTCAACGGGTGAAATGAAACATGATGCTACAGTTTCGTTAAAGAAAGCTGTTGGTATAGATGTACCTGAAGAAGAAAGGGAATATGATCCACCTATAGAAACCACACAGGCTAGTAAGGATCTTGGTGTACAAATAACAGAGCAAAAGAAAGGGATAGGAAAGGTAAGTTTTTTAGTGTCAAGAACTCTGACGGGAGATATACCTTATTTGAATGATGAACAATTGAATAAAATAAAAGCACTAAAAAGTGAGTATTCAAACATCACTATACATAGAGAAGAAAATAAAATTGTAATTGAAGTTGATGTTAAAAAAATAATTGAAGACATTAAAACTGACTCTAAAAATAAAGGAAAGAGTCCAGAGGAGATAAAAAAGCTTGCTATTGAAGAAATTAAACAAAAAGTTGACGGTAACCTTAAAGATCTAGCAAAAATTACTGGTGGAGAATTTAAAGTTCACACAGACTTAAAATTGCTGTATGGTATTGCAGAAAAATTGTATAAGGAATATGATAATCAAAAGCAGTCATCAGACAAAGTTGTGAAGTCTGATGTTGGTCAGCCTTCAGAAACTATAGCTTCAGGTGAGAAAAAATGGGCGCAAGAATCTATAAAAGCAGGTAAGTCGCAAAGTTGTGGAATGCAAAAATAAGTTATAGGAGAGTATTATGAGTGAAGCTAAAAAAATAGAGGAAAGACATCATAGTCTAACTGTTCCTGGGGATATGTATCACTTACAACCAGGAGTTATTACTGGAAAAAGGGTAAGTGGAATAGAACCCTTTTTGAAAGAACAGCAGGACATGGTAAAAGTAAGGGAACTTGTAAGCTCTTTAAATCTTGAAGATGCTTCTGGTGAAGCGATAAAACCACTATCTACACCTAATGTAGAGAAAAACGAAGAAAGAGGGAAAGGTCGCTCTTAAAATATGAGCAATGAAGTTTATGATAGCGATAACATCTTTGCTCAAATATTAAGAGGTGAGTTACCTTGTGAGAAGGTACATGAAAATGAAAATGTACTAGCTTTTCATGATAAGTACCCTGACGCACCAGTTCACATTTTAGCTATACCCAAAAATCAATATATTTCATACGATGATTTTATTCTAAAAGCTTCTGAAGAGGAGATAGCAAATTTCTTCAAAACTGTAAGAGAGATAGCACATAAATATAATCTAGAAAAAACAGGGTATAGGTTAGTCACTAACTACGGTGAAAATGGAGAGCAGGTTGTACCACATTTTCACGTGCATATTTTAGGTGGTAAAAAGTTAGGAAAGCATGTAAATTCATAGTGTTATATGTTTTGTTAAATGAGCGAATATTTAACCATAGTAATCTTTATCTGCGTATCAATTGTAGTATCTTTTGTTTTAGGTATATTGCCTATGTTTCTTGCAGTGAGTAAGCCAGATAGTGAAAAACTTTCCACATATGAGTGTGGCTTCAATCCACTATCCAGTGCAAGAAAAAATTTTGACATTAAATTTTACCTAGTTTCAATATTATTTATAATATTTGACTTAGAAATTGCTTTTCTTTTTCCTTGGGCTGTTTCTTTATCTAAGATAAGCTATGGTGGATTTTGGTCTATGATGGTATTTCTTGCAATACTCACTATAGGTTTTATCTATGAATGGTGTAAAGGTGCATTAGAGTGGGAGTAGTTTATGACAAATCAAATTCTATCTAATGATGACTGGGGTCGTTATAAAAAAGAAGGGTTTCTTGTCACTAAATTTGGTGATTTAACAGATTATGTAATGAATTGGGCAAGGTCTGGTTCATTGTGGCCAATGACATTTGGTCTTGCATGTTGCGCAGTTGAGATGATGCATACTGCATCCAGCCGTTATGATCTTGATAGATATGGTATAATGTTTCGTGCAAGCCCACGTCAATCAGATGTGATGATTGTTGCTGGCACACTAACTAATAAAATGGCAGCAGCATTGCGCAAGGTTTATGATCAAATGGCAGACCCGAAGTATGTTATTTCCATGGGAAGTTGTGCAAATGGTGGTGGTTATTACCATTACTCTTATTCAGTAGTCCGAGGCTGTGATAGAATTGTGCCAGTTGACGTGTATGTCCCTGGATGCCCACCAACCGCTGAGGCGTTGCTATATGGAATGCTATGCCTACAAAACAAAATAAAACGGACTCGGAATGGATAAAACTGCAAAGTATATACAAAAAAAGACCAAATGCGAGTGCATTCAAAAAGATGATGGCATTATTGTAATATATTCAACTTTAGATGAAATTGAAAAGCACCTATTCTTTCTACGTGATGATGAAAAGTGTAGGTTTGAACTATTAGTTGATATTTTTGGGGTTGACTATCCAAATAGAGAGAAGCGTTTCGAGCTAATATACAATCTGCTCAGCATTGTGCATAATATTAGAGTACACATAAAGCTTCAGTTATGTGAAAGCGACATGCCTCCAAGTGTAGCGAAGATATTTAGTACGGCTTTGTGGTTTGAGCGTGAAGTGTTTGATATGTATGGAATAGAGTTTTCTGATCACCCTGATTTGCGTAGGATTCTAACAGACTATGGATTCAAAGGTCATCCAATGTTAAAAGATTTCCCTCTCACTGGTTATGAGGAAGTAAGATATGATATAGAGACAAAAAAGGTTGTGTATAATCCTATAGATTTACCGCAAGATTTTCGTATGTTTGATAGCTTATCGCCTTGGGAAGGTAAAACCATAAAAGTAAATACAAAGGAGTAGAAAATGACAGTACAAAGAAAAAAAATATCTTTAATCGGTGCAGGAAATATCGGTGGAACTCTCACCCATATGATTGCACTAAGGGAACTCGGTGATGTTGTTTTACTTGATATTAGTGATGGAATACCACAAGGTAAAGCACTCGACATAGCAGAATCATCCCCTATTGATGGATTTAATGTCAATATTACTGGCACAAATAGGTATGAAGATATAAAAAACTCCGATGCAATTATAATAACCGCTGGCATCGCTAGAAAACCTGGAATGAGCAGGGATGACCTCCTGCAAACCAATGCTAAAGTAATGAAGGAGGTTGGCGAAAATATTAAAAAATATTCTCCAAACGCGTTTGTAATAGTGGTTACCAACCCTTTGGATGCCATGGTTTCAGTGGTGCATAAATTTTCAAACCTTCCAACTAATATGATTGTTGGCATGGCAGGAGTGCTTGATTCTTCCCGTTTTCGTTACTTTCTTGCAAGTGAGTTAAATATCTCAGTTGAAGATATATCTGCTTTTGTGCTTGGAGGACATGGCGACACTATGGTACCACTAATCAATTGTGCTTCAGTTGCTGGAGTTCCACTTACTCAAATTATCGATATGGGTCTTATCACACAGAAAAAAGTCGATGAAATAGTTGAACGCACTCGCAATGGCGGTAAAGAAATAGTTGATCTGCTTAAGTCTGGATCTGCATACTACGCTCCTGCATCTTCAGCTATATGCATGTTAGAATCATATTTAAAAGATAAGAGGCGCATATTACCATGTGCTGCTTACCTTAATGGTGAATATGGTGTAGAAGAGTTGTTTATTGGTGTTCCTGTAATTATTGGAAAAAACGGAATTGAAAAGATCCTAGAAGTTAAAATGAATGATAGTGAACAAGAAATGTTTAATAAGTCTGTAAACTCGGTGAGAGAGCTGGTGAAATCTTTAGGTTCATAAGCAAATTAATGGTTTTATAGAGCTTCTTTATAGCTCAAACAGCCTAAAAAAGTTGCTTGTGGTTACCTTCGCTACTTGTTCTGGTGACTCATTCCACAACTCTGCCAAACAATCAACAACGTATTTCACCATTGCTGGTTCATTCTTTTTTCCCCTATAAGGCTCAGGTGATAGATATGGTGCATCAGTTTCGACTAAAACACGCTCGCGTGGTACATTTTGTGCAATTTCTCTGAGTAAGCTCGCATTTTTAAAAGTAATAATTCCAGAAAATGAAATACATAACCCCAAATCTATAGATTGATAAGCAAGTTCTTTAGAGGAAGCAAAGCAGTGCATTACTCCACTAAAAGCACCGGCTTTCATTTCTGACCTTAACATATCGATCATCTCATTATCAGCGCTTCTTGTGTGAATAACTAAAGGTAGTCCAGTTATTCTTGACGCTTCTATATGTAATGCAAAACTTTTTTTCTGATTGTCTTTGTTGTCAGATTTATAAAAATCTAACCCGGTTTCACCGATACTAATTACCTTTTGGTTCTTGGTAAATTCAACTAATTCATCAACATGTATACACTCACCGTTTTCTATAGCAGCATCAAGCGGATGTATACCAACAGAGGAGTAGACCTGATCATAGGATGAAGAAATTTTTAATAACTTAGGAACATCGTCAATGCTTACGCATATGTTATGCAAAACCTTTACACCATTTTGCTCTGCCCTTGAAATTACTTTTGGTATTTCATCGTCAGAAAAATAAATCAAGTGGCAATGAGAATCTACTATCATGAGCTTATTGTTGAGGCTTTTATTATAGAAGAAAACTCTTCTATCACTGTTTTATAAACTTCTTTTTTAAATGATATAGCACTGGCTACTAAACTATCTATACCTTGCCAACGCCACTCTTTGAACTCTGGATGACCAGTATAATTAATATCAATGTCCTCATCCTCTCCGCAAAACTTCATTAAGAACCACCTTTGCTTTTGACCAGAATATTTTCCATTCCAGCATATTGGTATAACTTCTTCAGGCAAGTTGTAGTATATCCAATCCTTGCTTTTAGTTATAACCTTTACTTTATTAGTACCAACCTCCTCTAGCAACTCACGTAACGCTGCTTGTTCCAGTTCCTCACCATCATCAACACCTCCTTGTGGCATCTGCCAGTAAGAATCGCTATCAAAGCGTTTTCCAATAAAGGCATGTCCTTGTCTGTTAAATAGCATTATGCCAACACAAGGACGGTACTTATCTTTCTGCTCAACCACGAGTACGCTCTGTTTTTAAATGATTTGTTACAGAAGTTTTAATTAATTTTCCATTTTTTTCTTTCTTCATCTCTTCAACAATTTTCTTTGCAACTTCCTTTGCACTCAAGTTCGAGTTATCAATTTCAAGCGAACCCTGAGGTATAAATAGCCTTTTCCCTTCAATTTTCTTTATAGCAAAATCCGGATCAGTAATTTTATTTTCCTGATATCTCTCTTCTGATTGGACACGTCTTACTAGTTTTTCATTATTACAATGTAATACTACAGAAAAAATTTCCATGTCCATTTTTTTACTTAAATTTACCACTGAGTTATATAATCTTTGGTCATAGGGATCACCCTCTATCAATTCATTTGTAAATATATAATGTTTTGATTTTACGTAGTGTTTTTCCAGTATTGCTAATACATTTTCCCTAACTGCAAAAATTTTTTCCCATAGGTCATCTGGAACTTCAGCGTTTTGTAATTTAACAATATCAAATATAATATTATTGAATAGATTATTGCTTACTATTACTGCACCAATGATTTTACACAGTTCCTTTGCAGTAGTAAACTTACCACTGCCTGGAAAGCCGATTAAGTAGATGAGAGTCTTGCCCATAATGAATACTAGTAAAAAGCTATTTTCAATTATATAAAAAGTATATACATTGTACATGCTAAAAACATGATGATAAAATAGATGCAGGTAATACCTTTAACAAGTAACTGCGTTGAAAATAGTTCATATTTAGAAATTTTGAGTATATAATTATAAATGAATCATATAACCTGTAAACAATGCTTAGCGATATGGAATCGATAAGAAGTACAATTGAAGAGATAATAGATCAAAATAAAGGTCATGATATAGTAACTTTTGATGTGCAGAATAAAACCGTTATTGCAAAATATATGATTATTGCATCTGGTGATTCAAGCCGTCACGTTAAAGCTTTAGCTGAGCACGTAATAAAAAGCCTCAAGCCACATGATAAAATAGATGTAGAAGGTATGGATGAAGGCAATTGGGTAGTTTTGAATTTTCAAGGCATAATGGTTCACATATTCAGGCCGGAAGTAAGGGAGTATTATAAAATAGAAGAGTTATGGAACTGATTGCCTGGATAGCTGGTGCACAACTGCACAAACGTTGTAATTTTGAAGGCAACTCCTGCACAGGTAGTGGTGTCATGAAAGTAGCTGACACTGGAATCCAGTTTTTCATGCAATTTCATCGAAAACGTTGTATAGTGTGCTTGTTTATAATTAAGTTCCAGTGTCTGGGCACTGGCTTCTCTATTAGGGTTACCTTCGGCATTAATGACAGGATAGACTGGGGTTTATAAAATGAAACACGCATCTGAATTTTTAAATTTCATCCAAGAAAGAGGGTACCTATACCAATGCACAAACATTGAAGGACTAGATCAATTATTATTGCAGAGCAATTATATAGTTGCATACATTGGGTTTGATTGCACAGCACCAAGTCTTCATGCTGGTCACCTAATTCAGATTATGATGCTCTGTCACCTACAAAAATTTGGTTATAAGCCGATAGTCTTACTTGGAGGTGGCACAACAAAAATTGGTGACCCATCCTTCAAAGATAAAGCAAGAAGCATCTTGCCTGTAGAGAACATCAATCAAAATACATCCAGTATAAGGAGAATATTAGAGAAAATGGTGTCTTTTAATGACAGCAAGACTGGTGCAATGATAGTAAATAACGCAGATTGGTTGGATAACATAAAATACATAGATTTTTTGCGTGATATAGGAGCTTATTTTTCTGTAAATCGTATGCTAAGTTTTGATAGTGTGAAAACCAGGCTGGATAGAGAGCAAACCTTAAGCTTTCTGGAATTTAATTACATGCTATTGCAAGCTTACGACTTTATTGAATTAAACAAAAAATATGATTGTCGTCTGCAGATTGGAGGGTCAGACCAGTGGGGAAATATAGTAAACGGAATTGAACTTGGAAAAAAGTTGAATTTACCTGAGCTATTTGGCCTTACCATGCCTCTTTTATTAAATGCACAAGGAAAAAAAATGGGCAAAACTGAAAGTGGAGCAGTGTGGCTTGATGATAATATGCTAAAGCCTTACGACTACTGGCAATATTTTCGCAACGTTGATGATCAAGATGTTGGACGTTTTTTAAGATTGCTCACTGATGTGCCAATTGATGAGATTAGAAAATTAGAGTCTTTAAAGGATCAAGAAATAAATGAAGCAAAAAAGGTCTTGGCAACAGAAGTGACAAAAATATGTCATGGTGACAAAGAAGCGGAACTTGCACAATTTGCTGCAATTTCTGCTTTTGAGAATGAAGATAGCTCACTACTTCCTGATTACATCATAAAAAAAGAACAAGTTGCAAGCGGCATATCCTTAGTAGACCTACTACATGACACCGGTTTTGAACCTTCAAAAGGCGCTGCAAAGCGTTTAATACAGGGCAACGGATGCAAGATTAATGATAATGTTGTAAACAATATTGATCATGTAATAAATTTCGAAAGCTTTAAAGATCAGCCATTTATAAAATTATCTGCAGGAAAGAAACGCCATATAAAAGTTGTGGTAGATTAGGTCTCGAAGTAAGAAAACAAATTTTATACAAGTGAGAAATTAGATATGGAGCAAATTTTCAAAATTCGAGAATTATGTATAAAACAACTGGAAAGATAGTAGAAAGCGAAATTCTATTATATATAGCTAAAGTGGCTTAGGTTTACCTACAATTTGAAAAACAACAAATTCGTCATTCCGCTACTCATTAGCGGAATCTATACCGCGAATGAATCCATAACTGTACGGACATTGCAATTTGGGCCTACCAGGAGGGCAATGCCTCTTATCCAAGTACCCTCTTCTTGTCATCCCAGTGCTTGACACTGGGATGGCTTTGTTGCATCGCTACTTATGAAAGGCTAACTATAGTTAGGATTATAAGCAACCTATTGAAAATCTTGTTTTTTTGCAATCAATCTGATCAAATTTAAGAATAGTAATTTGTTATTTATATTAATAAATTTAATTCTATTGAAAATAGCTAAAGCATTGAAATTCTTGAATTTTAGCCGGATTGGTAAATGGTAGTGAAATTTCTTTTACTCAAATTTAGGTATTCATTGACCGTTCTTGTTATAAATACCAGAATAATAAGCTACTGATATTCCCTATCTTTTTTATCTTTAATCCATCATAGCTAGCGATGCAACAAAGCCCACTGGGATCCAGGAATTTTATTAAGTTGGTAAGTATAAAAGTAGCCGTTTTATGTTAAAACACAACGTTCTTGATGAGATTACGGCAAGGCTGGATTCCAGTGTCAGCTACTTTCATGACACCATTTGCTGTGCAATTTACCTTCAAAAATGAATGTTCATACAGTTATGGAATGAATCGCGGTATGACGTAGGGAAACCTTTCTTGAGTTAGCTATAGCACTATAAAATTGTCCGCAGGGCCATATAAAAGTCGTGGTGAGTTAATAAATTTTTATGGAAGAAAGGATATATTAGAAAATTGAGGGTTTTAAAGGAGGTAAAAATGAGACTGTATTATAAAGATATCACAGGTCTTATCAAAGAACCCTACCGCTCCAGAGGAAGGGATTATTTTGACAAAAGAAAGGTACAGATTATATCTGTTAATGAATCTCAAGCTAAATCAAAGGTAGTTGGATCAAATGTATATCGAGTAACACTAAAGCACGATGGTCCTCTTTTGAGTGGAACATGTTCCTGTCCTGCATTTGTGTATTATGGTCCATGTAAGCATATGGCTGCAACAGGTTTTGCTTTGGTTGCACTTGATAGAAAGGAGTATCGATCGTCTGCGCGCCCAGATGAACAGACTCTCTTTGAAAGGTTTTACTAAGAAAAACAAAGCAAGAGCTAATTTCAATAATTACTCGTTCCAGTAAACATTATCCTGAGATTTTTGAAGAACTAGAGGATAAAGAATATGAGCAATTTATTCAAAGTGAACTTTCAAAATCCGAGAATTATGTATAAAACAACCGGAAAGATGGTGAGATCAGGTAATCTATGGCTAAGACGTCATACCGCCGCGGTATCTCTTAGCCGCTAACACGTAGCGGGATGACGAGATGCCACCACGAACCGTCATACCGCGCGATTCATCCGCGGTATCTCTTAGCATAGATCCCGCTAACAAGCAGCGGGATGACGGTTGTCGTTTAGCTATAAACATTAAGAAATTTACCAAACGAAAAAAAAGGCAAAAAAAGCCCCATGATTGGCTAATTACTTACATTATACTTTCAAGTATGGCGTTTTTTTATTCTAAACACTTAATAACCGCGATTCAGCTACTTTTAAACCGCAACTAATCTAAATTATAAACGTTAAGAAATTTACTAAACAGAAAAAAAGGCAAAAGAAACCCTAGGGTAGCTAGTTATTCACTATCCATTTTTTAAGTTGGCGTTTTTTTATGTTTTAAACGCTTTATAAGCGCGTTTCAGCTTATGTAGGTAGAAATTTTATAAGACATAAGGTGCACATAGTGCAAAAAATTAAACATGATACGCCAGATACGTGAGTTTTTTTGTCATTTAATCTGTACAGAGAAGATAAATAAATAGCTTCAGTGTTTATGATAAGGGGGCTGGCGGAGTTTGTCAAGTGGTTTTTTAGCCACGTTTCCCTGTTATAATGTTCGTTTGCTTGACCTAAGATCCGGGAGTATTTAAACTGAACTCTATATAGTGTTAAAAATGATAGGAAATCTAAGCGGAATAGTTGATGAAGGGCGCAGTGATCACATAATCCTGAATGTGAATGATGTTGGCTATATGGTGTATCTTTCAGCCAAAACTTTAAGTGCTTGTGCAATTGGAAGTAGAATCAAATTACTTATCGAAACCTATGCAAATAACAGAGAAAACACTACTCAGCTATATGGTTTTATAAGCGAAGAAGAACAGCAGTGCTTGAGGTTGCTTGTCAAAGTAAGCGGTGTTAGCTATAAAACTGCAATGTCAATTTTGAGTAAATTAACTCCAGAACAGCTATTTTTGGCAATTATGAATGAAGATAAAGTAACACTCAAGATGAGTGGACTTGGCCTGAAACTCATAAATCGAATCATCACTGAATTGAGTGGCAAAGTAAGTAAACTAGAAATAAATAACAATAATTTTCATCCAATTAATGAAGATGCCCTTTCAGCATTGATCAATCTTGGATATGAAAAAATGAAAGCTTATGATACGATAAAAAAATACAGGCCAAATCTGGACACTAAGGATATTATTCGCATGGCGCTTAAGGAGCTCTCAACATTATGAAATCAATATCGTGCGGTAAAGAATATACTGAAGATGTGCGCAATATTAACATCAGGCCTGAGCAACTTGATGATTTTGTCGGGCAAAAAGACTTAATACGAAATTTAAAAGTGTTTATAAACGCTGCACAGACGAGAACTGAAGCTTTAGATCACGTCTTATTGTACGGTCCTCCAGGGCTTGGCAAAACAACTTTAGCACAAATTGTCTCTAAAGAGTTAAGAGTCAGCTTCCGCGCAACTTCTGGTCCTTTACTTAGTAAAGCTGGAGACTTGGCCGCAGTGCTTACCACTTTAAATGCAAAAGATGTTCTATTTATCGACGAAATTCATAGATTAAATCGCAGCATCGAAGAAGTTTTATATACTGCTATGGAAGATTTTTGCTTGGACATATTAGTAGGTGAAGGTCCATCTACTCGCACTTTAAGGATAGATCTACCACCATTTACGCTAATTGGAGCAACAACGCGGCTTGGATTACTTTCTGCACCACTGAGGGATCGCTTTGGCATTCCTTTGCATCTTGAGTTTTATTCCTTTGAGGAGCTGGTTAATATTATAAAAAGAGGCGCAAGAGTTCTTTCTGCTGAAATTGAAGAGGATGCAGCACGGGAAATTGCCTGCCGTGCGCGCGGCACTCCAAGAATTGCTTTGAGGTTACTCAGAAGAATAAGGGATTTTGTTGAAGTGAAAGATGATAAAAAAATTACTTATGAAGTCGCTGATTCTGTATTACTAAAATTGGGTGTAGATAAAATGGGACTCAATAAACTTGATATGAATTATCTAAGATTTTTATTCAACACTTCAGGCCCTGTTGGAATTGACACCATATCTATTGCGCTATCCGAAGATGTTGGCAATATTGAAGAAACAGTAGAACCTTATTTAATCAAAATTAGTTTTGTAAAGCGCACACCAAGAGGGCGCGTTCTAACCGATCAAGCAAAGGAGTATTTGAGCCTTTAATATTAGAGAGCTTTTCTACCATAATTCAATTATATATATTGATTGGCATAATATCATATACTGGCATCTTTTTGTATGAAGGCATATGTGTTAAATAGCACTGAAACTGTAGTTCAAATTAAAACTTCTCCATTTCGTACTCGCTAGTTATGCTATTCTAACTAATTAAGCTATGGTTTGGGTAATAGGAGAAAACTGGATTCCAGCGTCACGCGCTACCCTATGGGTGACTGCTTGCATATATTCTCTCTTTCACCATCTCAATGTTTCTTTCTTATTATGCCAGTACCATTTTCTTGTCATTCAAGTAGCTCCCCTTCTTGTCATCCCAGTGCTTGACACTGGGATCCAGAAATTCTTAAACTGAACTCTATATAGAACCTCAGAACAAAAATAAAAAATGGGTAGCACAATACTGCCAAGAAATTTCTACGAGCGGCCGACCTTAACTGTAGCTGGAGAGTTATTGGGAAAAGTCCTCAAATTTTCTAACTTTAGTGGAATAATAACCGAAGTTGAAGCCTATATAGGAATGAATGACCCAGCTTGTCACGCGGCAAGAGGCTATACTAACCGAACCTCAGTAATGTTTGGTATGTCGGGGTTTTCATACGTGTATTTTATATATGGAATGTATTACTGTTTAAATATTGTAACAGAAACAGAAGGGTTCCCAGCAGCAGTGTTAATACGGGGATTAAAGCTTATTGAACCACTTGAAGCAAATTTAGGTGGGCCAGGAATATTGTGTAAAAGATTAAATATTACAAAAGAACATAACAAACAGGACCTTACTATAAGCCACAAATTTTGTGTTTATGAATCTCACCTCAAACCAGATTATATTTGCACCCCGAGAATCGGAATTAGTAAAGGCCAAGAGAAATTTTGGCGGTTTAAGATTTTCTAAACTTAAGACCTTGCGTAGACTATTTGCCAATCGGATAATCACCAGTGAAACAAGCATCACAATATTGTGGTATAGCATTGTTACGCACCTCTCCTTTAACAGCCTGATATAGTCCATCAATACTCAAGAAGGCTAGGCTATCTACTCCTATAATTTCCTTAATTTCCTTTACAGATTTATTTGCAGCAATTAAATCTTTGCACTCTGGCGTATCTATTCCATAAAAACAAGAATGCTTAATTGGTGGGCTTGAAATTTTGAGGTGAATCTCTTTTACTCCTGCATCCTTTAACATAACTATTATATTTGTTAACGTACTACCACGCACTATACTATCATCTATTAAAATTATGTTTTTACCTTTCAAAGTGTGCTTATTAGCATTGAATTTTAATTTTATTCTAACTTTACGTACTTCAGCGGTTGGTTGTATAAAAGTTCTTCCTATGTAATGATTACGAATTATTCCCAGTTCCATAGGTAATCCTGAATGCTTTGCATATCCAATAGCTGCAGGTATTCCAGAATCAGGTATTGGTACAACCATATCCATATTGTTTTTTGGTGGGCTCTCTTCTGCAAGTATTCTTCCTATTTCTTTTCTTATATCATATATGGACCTATTCTCCATTATGCTGTCTGGTCTTGAAAAATAAACGTATTCAAAAATACAAAAACTTGATTTTTGCTGTGGGAAAGGAAATGCTGAAGCTAGATTACCATTTCGATCAATGGTGACTAACTCACCTGGTTCTATTTCTCTAACAAACTCTGCATTTACTATATCAAGAGCACAAGTTTCAGATGCAAGAACATAAGAACCGTTTAACTTCCCTAAAACAAGAGGCCTGATTCCAGATGGATCACGTACTCCAATAACTACTTCTTGATTGATTGCCACAAAAGAATAAGCACCTTGTATTTGCTTTAATGCATATATAAAACTCTCTAAAAAGCTATCTTTTTCACCGCTTGCTGTCAGATGCACTACTACTTCTGTATCAATATCTGACTGAAAAACGCACTCTTGTTTAATTAATTGTTCGCGTATTGGAGAAATATTAATTAAATTACCATTATGTGCTATGGCGAAATCCCCAAATTTGCCACTTTTGCCAAACATGGGCTGCACTCCAAATTTACTACCACTTGTTGAGTATCGAACATGACCTATTGCACAATCTCCAGGTAAGGATTTCTTTATTTCATCTATATCATCAAATATGCTGCTCACTTGACCTTGAAAGTGATAAGAGTGCAGCTTATCGTTGTTACTGGTTACTACGCCAAAAGACTCTTGACCTCTATGCTGCAAAGCGTGGAGAGCAAGTATAGAGTTAAAAGCAGCACTTTGGTTGCAACTTATGCCAAATACCCCACACTCCTCACGCATTTCATCTAGCATAAAAACTATTAAGTAAAGTTAAATTTTACTTTAGCATAGGTAAAATACAAGTATTTTGTTGTTCATCTGCTTTTATTGCTAGCAATAGCCCTATACATATTAAGCTTGCAGCAGTTGTACTTCCTCCATAGGACAGAAATGGCAATGGGTCGCCTATTACAGGTAAGAGGCCCATTGTCATTCCGATGTTTATAAAGAAATGAGCACTAAAAAAGGCAAAAATGCCGATAGATACCGACTTAGAAAAATAATTTTTTGACCTATAAGCAATAGAGAGCATTATAGCAAGCAATGTAGTATAGAGTAAAATTAAAGTCATGCTACCTAAAAATCCCCATTCCTCACTCAGCACTGCAAAAGCAAAATCTGTACGTTTCTCCGGCAAAAATCCAAGTTGAGTTTGACTTCCGTTAACAAAGCCCTTACCAAACAAACCTCCTGAACCAATAGCTATTTGAGATTGCTGCGCATTATAACCTATTCCAAGTGGATCCACTGATGAATCCAAAAATGACAATATCCTTTGCTTGTGATAAGGACGTAAAAAAGGCCAAATAGCCGGTACTGCAAAAATGCCAAGAGTTCCACATATTACTGAATGAGATCTTTTTATTATTGTTGTGAATATAATTGATATCCCTATAAATAACATTATCATAGCTGTGCCTAAATTAGGTTGCTTTAACACCAAGAACACGGGTAAGAAAATAATTATAAGTGCCTTAAGCAATCTTTTAAATTCCATCATTTTATACACACTCTGCTTATCAAAATAGCGAGCAAGCGCAAGTATTAAGCCTACTTTTGCAAATTCTGATGGTTGCAAACTAATTGATCCAATTCTTATCCACCTTGTTGCACCCATTATGTGTGAGCCAAAAAAATTTACTGCTAATAGTGAAATCGCTGCTGCTATATAAAAAAAGTAGGCGTACTTCAAATAAAAATCTAGCTCTATGAATGACATAGCTATAGCGAGTAGGAAAAAGAAGGAGAATATGATCAGTTGGTGAATCGCAAATGGCACCCACTTTCCTCCAGCAGAAGAGTATTGAACAACAATGCCAACGCAAAACAGCGCTATCACGTTAATGACTAATAACCAATGAATCTTCTTCAGCCTATCCACAATAAAGACCTTATAACCTTAAAGTATAGTAAAATATGAAACAAAGATAAAAATCAAAAAACCAACTTCTCAACTACTAACCGAATTGGAGTGCTATATATTCCAGTTACTACTGTTAAAGCTGCCATAAACAATAGACAGAAAAGCATAGGAAATGGCACATCATTAATTTTGCCTAGTGTCATTCCAGTGCGTGACGTTGCATCATTTTCAAAATACATTTTCTCTACCATCTTCCACATATATATCAATGCAAGGAAAGAGCCAGCAGCAAATGTTACAAGGGAAATCCACGCATGAGATTCAATAATTGCTTTCATTATATACCACTTGCTTACAAAG